>NC_081843.1:91175897-91376608 GCF_963259705.1 Myotis daubentonii | reverse complement strand
CAGACAACGTGAAAATTAAAGGTAAAAAAACATAAAATGTCGTCTGCAGGTGATTATTGCACGTGGCTCAGGAAGCAAGCACGACTAGAGTGAACAGAGAATTCCCTGAGTGTCTGGAAACAAGATCTGCATCTATCCCAACAGTGTCCCTGCATTTATAACACTATTTATAGTCAGATGTAAGCCATGTTGAAAAGAAGATAACCTCTGCATAAGAGCAGAAAAAGATTGAAAAATATTTCAGAAAAAACCCCATATTAAAACTGTGTGAGGACTGTGTAGGAAAAAAAAGATATAAAAACATATATAAAGAAGAGTGGTAGTAGTCTTGTAAGATACAAAAGTACTGCAAAATACAGCAATTACAATCATAAAGTTACTGGGACAAGGACATAGCGACAAAATCATGGTAAAATAGATTTTGCATAAAAAGTTATAAAATATATAACAAAAGAAACATCATTCTATACCAGAACACAGACAATTCGTTAAGGAGGAAAAAGGCACATTCGCATCTAACGCTGTGATCTTGTCAGCAAGAAAACAAAAAACAAGTTTGTATCTTACACGTTTTGCTTTAAGCTTGGGGTGCTGGGGAATCTGTGCTTTTCATCTGCATTTTTCTGCAAATCTAATCTCAGCGGAATTCATTAACATTCATAGAACTCGAGAATCCTGGGGCAGGTGTAATGGACAATTAGGCTCCCTCATAACATATAAACCCTCTAACCCAGTGGTCGGCAAACTGCGGCTCGCGAGCCACATGCAGCTCTTTGGCCCCTTGAGTGTGGCCACGAAGTTTCAATCGCACTGTACGTGTGCGCCCGCACGTGCTATTTTGTGGAAGAGCCATACTCAAGGGGCCACAGTTTGCTGACCACTGCTCTAACCACATCCCTGACAGGCGCCGAACCTCCCACTTGCGCAGGTGTAAAGGGCCCTGGGGTTCAGAGAAGTGTGCGGGTTCCCTGCCTTCCAGAAGCCCGAGCACTCCCTTGGGAGAGGGCGTGTGACAGGATCAGGCCTGGGTCCTGCCTTGCAGGGTCCAAGTGACACTGGAGACATACACGTTAGCATCTGATTTTCAAATTCCTCTTCTCTCTACCCAGGAGTGTTCCAGTAAAGAAAGGCTAAATAGGGAGCAAGTACAGAACCTTCTCTGAAGCCACAGAAAAGCAAGTTTTCCAAACGCACTCTCAGCTGGAAGTTTGTATTAGCCATTATTTCATTAGATTTAGAAGGCAATCCAGCCCATCGCTCTACTTCACCAGTAAAAAAAAGATAGTTAAGTGATGAAATAATTAAACTCATCATTCTCTAGAGAAAATACCCACAAAATTCCATAAAATTGGTGTCTTTCTATTTTTTGTACAATAATATTCTTTATTTGGCCTCTCTAATCTTCATTCTCTTATTCATTTTCCAATCCAATCCAATCCAATCCAATCCAATCCAATCCAATCCAATCCAATCCAATCCAATCCAATCCAATCATGATGTCACTAAAGGCAGAAGATAGTAGCTAAAATTCTAATTTTCAGTGTAAATGATAGGAGCATATTTCAGGAAGGCATATAAAAAGCAAACTTTATTTAAAGGCAAGTTTTAAATAATTTAAGTTTTAAATTATTCATTAGCAACCAACTTTGAGAGGTCCATCAATTCTCTTTCATATGGAAGTTGCCATATTTTTTGTTCATTTATGTCAGCTGATGAAGCATGTTGCTCTCTAATGAAAGGATTTCCCTCTGTTTTTCAATAAGACATTCAAAATCCCTCATAACTTTTTAGAAAGCACACTCATTTGAAAGTTTTGTCCTCAGAGTCCAAGTTTTGAGTGTTTATGGACCCATCTGCCCCCTTTGAAAGAGTAGAATCTGCTGTGGACATTTGTCTCTTTGTTCTGACCCACCTTATGGAACATTCACTCCTAAATAACCCCCCTAACATATTCCCCCTCAACTTGTTAATAAAATTTACTGGCAAAGAATGAAAGAGAAATTATGTTAAGTGCTATACTCATCAATGTCAAAATCTAGCACTGCTTTAAAGATCTATTACCCTGCAGACTGTCATCACAGCTGTACCCATGAGCCAATCATCTTAATACAGGCTGGTTTAAATGTATGGTCTTCGCAGATCTGGATCAAGTTAACAGACCAGACGATTTCAAGCTTGCATTTTATATTTGACATAAAAATTGTGTCATTCATAACACACACACTCAAAATTCTGTCTCTACACTCCCTACTGGAAGGATATTGATCACTTCCATGACAACAAGCCTAAAAGTTGATACAAATACTTCAGCCAAAATCACAGTTGAAACTCGGAGAGAGGAATACAGGCCTGGGAGAATAAGGAGGTGCAAATTTTTGCTCTTTATCTTTGTTTTATTCTTTGCAGATTTAACATGACCAGTGTTACTTTAGTGAATGATGATATAAGTGAGCTTCATGAGGGGAAGATAATATCTGAGTTTGTTCAGAGCAATCACAAGGGGTGGAGTGTTCAGAGATTACATTTAACTTACAGAGAAGTAAGGAGAGATAATGAATAGTGCATCATGAGGGTGTGAGTATACTCAGTACTCCAGGGATTGCTATAAACTATGAGGAATCCAAAGTGTCAAAGGATATAGTTGTAGGATGATTGATAACTACATATATATTAATGGTTGCATTGTGAAGATTGACCATAGAGAGAGAAAAAGAGAGCAAGCCAGTGTAGAATATATTTAGGCATTTTGTCACTTGGTGTTTAAAAGCATGTCTCCTTGCCTACTCCATGCGAGGATCTGGACTAGGTTCTAAAAATATAAAGAAAAATAATAATTTAATAGATGGCCCTTGTCACCAAACAATTCACAGTCTAGTTTCAGGATGATGCCAGAGAGATGATGATCCTGGGAAATGGACCCCTGAGACACTGAGTGTGGCAGTGAGCTCTCAGGCAGGTAGGTAGGCGGCTGTTAGGGCTAAGACAATGGCAAGGCACCATCACCTGGCACCCTGCCTTATGCTAAGCATGTTTGTGTTTCACTCCAATGTACTTTTATTTCTCTAATCAATGGATTATATAATATTAAAATGAATGGTAGTAATTTTATCCAAATTGAGGCTGAAACAAATTATTTTGCTTAGAGTCCATCCTACCCCTGAAGGCAGCACTTTTAAGGGCATTGCTGTTTGTCATGTGACTGTAGATGAAGCAAAGATGGCATGTGGCAAAGCTCTGGGCTGGGAGTGACACTCGGAACCCTTGGGCATTAATTTGGTTTGTGAGATGCTTAAACTGGTCTGTGGAGGGACCAGTCCTCATGGTCTCAGGGCCTGCTCCTTTGTATGAAGGACACAGATTGCCACTGGTCAATTTTTATTTGTCTCCTTATATCTATCAGATCATATCTTATAGATTTATTAAGATAAATTTTCATTCCTATTTATTTACATGTTGGTCCGAAAAAAGTACAAGCATTCATTATAATTCTAGAAACATATTTCCTGTAGCCCTAACAAGAAAAGTACTACATTCTAGGCACTAGACCCTGAGAGTTGACTCCCAATATTGATAATAAAATACATTGGTGGTATAAAATTATATACTAGGTGTACCGGTTAATAATGCGGATTTTTTTCAATAGATGGAGTTACACATTTGTTGATATATATGCGATTTGATATGTATGCTATTTTGTTGTATTGACAGCAAGCTTCAAAACTTCATATGTCAAATTTTCTGAAGGTGTTAACATCATAGATATCTTTATGCTTAAAAATGTCGAATTTCGTGCCCCCCAAAAAGCATTTGCAGGAAGTTTTAATTCACTATTTTGAAGAAAAAGTTATCGTATACTTTGGGAATCTTATGGTGAACACGCTCCATATCAAGATACCTGTGAATGCTGGTTTAAATGCTTTAAAAGTGATGATTTCAATGTGAAAGGCGAAGAAGGTCCATGTCAACTGAAAAAGTTTGAAGACCAACAATTACAAGCATTATTGGATGAAGATGTGTGTCACACTCAAAAACAACTTGCAGAAAAATTAAACATTGCTCAGCAAACAATTTCTGATAATTTACAAGCAATGGGAAAGATTTCAAAGGAAGGAAAATGGGTGCCACATCAACTGAACAAAGACAAATGGAAAACCGAAAAGTCATCAGTAAAATGTTGCTTCAATGGCATGAAAGTCTTTTTTGCATTGTGACCGGTGATGAAAAGTAGATTTATTTTGAGAATCCCAAATGCACAATATATGGGCTAATCCAGGTCAACCATCAACATCGAATGCAAGGCCAAATCGCTTCAGAAAGAAGACAATGCTCTGCGTTTGGTGGCATCAGGAAGGTGTGGTGTATTATGAGCTTCTAAAACTAGGTGAAACCATTAATACTGATCGCTACTGACAACAAATAATCAATTTGAACCACGCTTTGATCATGAAGTGACCAGAATGTCTCAGAAGACATGGCAAAGTAATTTTGCTTCATGATGACGCACCATCACACACTTCAAAACCAGTTAAAGACACATTAAAAGATCTTGTCTGGGAAGTATTAACCCATCTGCTATATTCACCAGACCTTTCTCCTTCAGATTACCACTTGTTCTGATCGATGGCACACGCACTTTATGAGCAGCACTTCAAAACATACAAAGAAGTGGAAAATTGGGTCTCTGAATAGTTTGCCTCAAAACAAGAAAAGTTCTATTGGGACGGTATCCACAAATTACCTGAAAGATGGCAGATATGTGTAGCTAGCAATGGACATTACTTTGAATAAAGCACTTTTGATGTTTCTCTTGAAATTAACGTGTTTTCAAAATCCGCCATTATTAACTGGTACACCCAGTATTATTAAACATCTTTAATGTAAGTCTTATTTTTCTTCAGAATATCCCTTTTTGCTTTCTTTCTTTTTTAAAAAAATATATTTTTATTGCTTTAAGAGAGGGAGGGAAAGGGAGAGAGAGAGATAGAAACATCAATGATGAGAGATAATCATCGATCAGATGTCTCCTGCATGCCCCCTACTTGGGATTGAGCCAGAGACCTGGGCATGTGCCCTTGACTGGCATTTGCTCTTTATTTTATAACTGTGCTCAGTGCACAGCCATTCTGGGCATGGGCTACTCTGGGTTCTTTCTGATGCCTGTGAATGAGTGAACTGCATACTTGATATTAACAGTAACAATATCACCATAGAATACCTAAAAAATGTGGAATTAAGATTGAAATGCATTTTACCTGCTGCCGTTTTTCAAACTCCAATTTGATCCGGGACTTGATGCAATTGCACGTGTCCTGATATGTTTGCTGCAGAGCAAGTTCCATGAGGTGCTTGTGGTATGCTCCCGCCAGGTTCCCACAGATGAAGATGATCACGTTGGCCAGGATCTAAGGACACAGAAAGAGTCACTCAATAGGGTGAGTGTTTAACTCTTGGCTACAGCAATAACAAAATGCACATTAGCAACAGTCTTCCCAGAGATGTCTCTGTGGGAAGTTAATTTCATTTCTATGTCCAAAGGAACATTTTTATTTACTTAACAGGAACAGCTATTGCCTTTAGGGATTCTATCCTCTTCTGGGATCCATGCCCTTTGATAGTTGGCTTGGCAGTCCCTCCCTTATCTGTGAGCTCAGCCATGTGATTTGCTGATGACCTGACAACTCCGTGGTTATTGGGGGGGGGGACCTGGGGGAGAAGCCAACACATATACTGAAATAAAATAAAATATTTTAATTCACTCTTTAATAACCAGTGACTTATTATGGGCCCTCAGTAGCTATGTGCTTGAGTACTGCATAACATCACAAGCCTTAGATTCCAATTTGACATCACCACTCACATTTCTCATTCTTGTCCTGATTTCTGCATGTACTGGTTTTTGTCACAACAACTGCCAAAAACCCAGCTTTTGAACAAAAGGAATGCAGTGTCATCTAATGTTGAAACCATGAACTACCTTGAGCTTGTGGTTTATGATGTCTGGCAGATGTCAAGTGCCGCTGTGTTTCCCCTGAGCATTTATAACATGATGAGGCACCCTGGGTGCCTCAGTTTGAAAACAGTTTGGAAACCACATCACAAAGAAGTACAGTTTCAACAAAGTAAATAAATATATTAATTAATTAAACAGAATAGAAAGCTATTCAAATCATAATGGGCACAACTACCTATTTTCACCTTTGTAAACCAAGAGAAGGTATATTTGATTAGATCAAAAATATATGAGACTTGCTTGCAGCTTCTACAGAGGTGTTTGTTTCTGCAAAGTAAATCTGATCTGAAAGGAGTATTGTGTGGATTTTTAGAAGACACATCTCAGAGTAGCTATGGGTTTAACCTTCTGGGTTAAAGTCCTACCTGGGCATTATCAATAGCAGGAGCTTCCTCTTCCAGTCTACTTGTCTTCCTGAGAGACAAGAAGCAGCAATCTAACATACCACATGAGTTCACTTCCATTCAAGGTCTCATCCCCCAATAATGAGGTATACATTTTACCTCCAGAGAGGTAAAAAGTCTCATGAAATGATAATTTACAAAGGCTTCCAGATGGGGCTTCACACACACTTTTTCAGCCTATAAATAAAATAAGAGACATAGTTCCCTCCCTCATCCGGGACCATCTTAATCATATTTTAAAACCCTCTAGTGATTCCAAGTCTAAATGTTATTTCTGCGATGAATTAACATGCTTCCTGATGGTGTGAAGACATATTTTACTCCAGGAATGAAACAAATCCCTCCAAGGCTACTAGAATTCCAGAGAACATATATAAGAAGTTAAAAACACTCACTTCCATTTTCCAATGGACATATTATGCAATAAACCTGTCCACTAAAAAAAAAAAATCAAGAGCAAAATTAGTAGATGACCAATCCAGAAGCATAATTTTAAGGAGCATAATAAAGAGTGGAAATCCTATTTGACAATTAACGAAGTTCTTTTTATTTTGTATTATATGTAAATCAGGCTTAACCAATTAGAGCAATATTTACTATCTCACTGTGCATTTTAGCTATTTGAGGAAAATTCTGTCTTTATGATTTAACAAGACCATGTGAGATATGAAGTTAAATAGAAGCAGCAGAAAAGTTGACTGAGTATCTAAAAGAGAAAGTAGTCTGAGAAATAGTCGTTACACTAGAAAGAAAAGGCAGGCGGACGCAGAGCTTCCTATAGTCCTGGGTCCTGATGGTTGTGTTTCGCTGAGCAGAACATTTGAAATGCTGGGCTTGCTCCAGGGAATACTTTCACACCTCAAAAATTTCTATAGGCAATCACTGTACTGAAGGATGCTGATGGGGAAAAACGTGCCAGGCATCAGAACCACATGGGAGAATTGGAATGGAGGAAACAGATTTTAGAATATGCATTTAGAAATTGCTTTTTATAGTTGAAATTTGACCACTAAATTCCACCAGTTGCAAGAAGAACACTTGTTAACTTCCATGCATAAGAAAACCACACAGCCCTGGCCCATGACCTTGATTAATCAGTTGTCACCAGGCAACAGGGATTCTAGGCTCTAGTTCATTCCTGACAACTTCGATGTCATCAATCTCTCCCTCATTGTATCAGTCCCAGCAGCAAGTAAGCCTGCTCCTAACCAAGCAGTACCCTCTCTTAATACATACAATCTTTCCTTCTTCTCCACTTCTCATTTTCTCTTTATAGCTAAACCTCAAAGTTTGTTTACTTAAGCTCTTTCTACTTTTGTGACCTCTGACTGTCCATATCCCACTTCAAATGATGTAGCAATCTCAAGATACCACCTCTCCTCTTGTCAAGGTCACTGATCACCTTTAATTTTGCCAAACCCATTAACTTCTTTGTGCCCTCACTACCTTGACTCCTGAGCAACACCCTCAGCAGCAGCTGGTCCCTTTCTCTGGCCGAGAATACCGACCTCTCTGGCAACCTAGGCTCTGCTTTCTCTAGGGTATGCCTAGGTGACTCTACCTTCTGTGACTCAAATGTTTTACTCTCCAGGCTTCTGTGTATGACCCCTTCCCTTTAAATCCCCCCAATTGCTTTCACACAGAGTCATCTGTAAACCTGGCTTTTTCAACACTATCTAAATAGCACAAATTCCTAAAGGTAGACCTTTAACCCAGATCCTCCTTCTGATGTCTGGACTGAGAGGAGCTGGCATCCCCACTTTAATGTCTCACAGATTTATCTTACATTGAACTCTTTATACATCCCACCCCATCTGCATATTCAACTTTACCTCACGTCCTACCTCCAGCTCCACTCATCCCTTTTGGGGTTCCATCTCTCCAGGCTCAAAGCTATTGCCCACCTGGCCCATCTGGTTGGTGCATTCCTCTGGTGCAGTGGTTCTCAACCTTCCTGCCCTTTAAATACAGTTCCTCATGTTGTAACCCCCAACCATAAAATTATTTTCGTTGCTACTTCATAACTGTAATTTTGCTACTGTTATGAATCGTAATGTAAATATCTGATATGCAGGATGGTCTTAGGCGACCCCTGTAAAAGGGAAGTTCGACCCCCAAAGGGGTCGCGACCCACAGGTTGAGAATCGCTGCTCTAGTGGCATTATACTTTAGGCTTTTGAAAAATGATGTCTTAAACAATGCATTCTCAATATGGGCCATCTCACTCCCCAGAGGGCAAATATCGGTTCTTGGGGAGAGAAAAAGAAAAAAAGAAAATGTACTAAATATATAATACATAGAAATGCATACATCACATAAATAAATATGCAATAGAATTTCAGGGGCGGGGGTGAGGTAGAGAAAAAATATCTAAAAGAGGGAGGTAGGTGGAGAAACATTGCCTTAAACATTTAGTTCTCATGCCACCTGTGCTGTCTCCATGCTCATGGGTAACTTTCAGATAGAATAGATTTTTGCTTCAAAGAGAAAAGGCAGGAAGTAGTTTCATACAGCTATCTGGTCTACCTGATAGTCTATTCTTCATGATAAATTAAGCAGTTAGCATTCTGGGTTTAAATATCATTCTTCTTTGCTTTTGTTAGAGCAAGTCAGCCTTTCAAATCTGGTAAAGTTTGGATTACTAACAACATCACACTTCAGAGCTTCCCTGACTGAGGGCCACTCCCTGCGGAGTGAACACTCCCAGGTGGACAGACACTACCGGTGTGGACAGGCTTCCCCAGGAGTCAGGTCTTCTGTCTGATTGCATCATTCTTTATATTAAGAGCAATTTATTTATAACTCCACCAGCCACAGATTTAAATATACCTTTCATAACCTGCTTATCTTTCCTATTTGGTAATATACATAAATTACATCCAATTCTGCACATGACCTTTGCCATTGTTTAGAACTATAATGACTCTAATGAAAACATCACCATAATATGCAAATGTAAATTTCATGCACAAACTGTGCTTTATTTAGAGAATCAAAGGCTTATCTTTTAAAAGCATGCTGTCAACTGTAGGTGCCTTACAAATACATCTTCTGATTCACTTTTAGCAATTGGAAAGATAAAGCTTCGTCAAGGTCTTTCCCTCACAAGGGCTCACAGTACCATGGTTCTGAAACAGGCTATGCATTACAATCACTTGGCAGTTTAAAAAATATGTGCCCAGAGCCCATTCCTGGAGAGTCAGTAGGGTATTATTTTTTTAACATAAATCTCCCCAAGTGAATACATTGTGTACTACCATTGAAGAAACTAACTCAGATGAAAAAGTAGACTACTAAACTTCAAAACTGCCAGAACAATGAAAGAATTCAGGTTAGGAAAGAGCTGAGGATTTAATAGCAGAGGGAATTATGGATAATGCTAAGGAGGATGAGCTTCTCCCAAAGGAGGTGGGCCTTGCTATTCAAACTAACAATGTGAGGTATGGTGTAATTCTTTAAACCAAAAGAATTCCATTCTTTTAGGAGGGTTCTTAGACTGATTTGGGGAGGGAGGTGAAGGCTGTAGAAAGAGAACTAGAAAATTAACTTGGATAAAGCTGAGACTAAGTGATAGGGTATGGTGGGGGGAAAGAGACAGAATGAGATTAGTAAGAGATGAGCCAAGGCCAACCTCACTTACTCCCATCTAAATAGTCAAAGGGAATCTCAGACAACCTGCAATAACGAATGAATTAAGATCAGAGGTAGGGATTGAAGACTATGTACATAGGGTAACATCACTTCTAGGAAGGGCAGGTTCCCCTGCAACTTCTAAAGGAATATTCTCAAATGCACATTCAGAGTGATGGGGCTTTTACCTATCATGTGAGCATACGTTTAATTTTGAAAGCAAATAGCAAACATTCAGTAGTTTCTTAGACAACTGGAAAACAGAAATCAGCAAGTTGAAACTAGTTAATAAATGAACATCCTGAAGTTATAATTCATTTTTTTGTTCCTTTTTTAGAGAAAATCAGCATCCTAAATCTGATAGCATTTAGATTAACAAACCTGATTAAGATTGGATTAATATTAAGGGATAACACTTCAGAGTTTACAGGTGTAGCCTTCACTAATAAAAAAACCATTGCATTTACATGATCATTGACCAAATTTAGATTTAAATGTTAAACTATATCTTTCATAAACAATATTACATTTTATTAAATTATATAAATAATTAAATATTTTTACTTTTATTAAATTTTGCTTAATGATTGACTAGTTAACAAATGCACAGAAAATATAATCTGCATAATTTTTTCAGGTTTCTCCATCATTTTCACCCCACATCATCATTGGATGCAGGATCACAGGAGAACAATGTAGCAGGGGCTGTAGCAGAACATATGGTAGTAAAACACCTGGGGTACCGTCAGAATATGGTGTGTACCCTGTCTAAATACATCCTCCTCATGTTTAACAGGAGCTTATGGACGGCTGTGCTGGAGCTTTCTGATCAACTAGTCGAGACCTTCCCCACTCTTTCTCCCTTGATACCGCCCACTACAAAGGGTGGAAATTCACACTTTTGCGTTTCCAAGTTTTTATATAACTAGGAGTAAAGCAGATGTGAATGAAATTGGCTTTAGAAGAGGAAGAATCCCTGTGTCAGCTTTAATTTTCTAGTAAAAAGGAGCAGATGTAATTCATGGGAAATTTCCACTTTCCTACTCCTTCTACTTGCTCTGAATGTAGATGAAATGGATAGATCTTTAGCAGCCCTCACATGACAGTGAGAGGAAAGCCAATGGACTCCAGGAAGCATCAATCCCGATTTCATTAATCTGCTGGATCTACATCAGTAGTCCTCTACCTTCATATTTCATTTTACTTGAGGCAAATAAATTCACATTTGTTTAAACCTCTGTAATCTGGTTTTCTGTTTCCTGCAGCCAAATGTAAGCATGACTCATATGACTGGGGTATCCCGATTGAGTCAGCAAACATGGCCTTCCCTATGTTGTGGCATAAGCTTCTGTTACCTGTAGTTTTCTGTGTGTGTTTGGTATACTTCTAATGACTTAAGATTATACATAAAAGCTATGTATGGAATGCACCATAACGACGCTGGCAAACCAATAAGAGGAGAAGTTCAAACCAATCTGAGAAAAATTAACCTCTTTATGGAGACAATAATGTCAGGAGAGGTTTGAGTTGGGGAGATAGATTGAGTTATGTGTGGGAGCAACTTCTAGAAGGTTGACTTTGAAATAACTACTAAAAGGTGGGAATGAGGTTGCTCCATGTGTGAAGGTCTGTAAATTGAGAGGAGGCAAATCCAGTCACACTGGGAAGACATCCAGAGTGCACTAGCTAGAGGGATTAAGAGAGAGCATTATGAACAAGGTGACATGTTCTTTCCCTAAAGGAACTGACTGTATAGTTATGAGAAGATAATAAATAATGTCAAAGCAGATTTTGCTCAGGTACTATTTTAAAAAATTCTTTATTGTTTAAAGTATTACATATGTCTCTTTTTCCCTCCATTGACCTCTCCTTGGCCACTCCCCCCCCCCCCCAGCGTATTCCCTCACACCCCTAGTGTCTGTGTCCATAGGTTATGCTTATATGCATGCATACAAGTCCTTTGGTTGATCTTACCCACCACCCCCGCCCATCTCCCCTGCCTTCCCTCTGAGGTTTAACGGTCTGTTTGATACTTCTCTGTCTTTGGATCTATTTTTGTTCATCAGTTTATGTTGTTCATTATATTCCACAAATGAATGAGATCATGTGATATTTATCTTTCTCCAACTGGCTTATTTCACTTAGCATAATGTTCTCCATGTCCATCCATTCTGTTGCAAATGGCAAGAGTTCTTTCTTTTTTACAGCAGCGTAGTATTCCATTGTGCGGATGTACCACAGTTTTTCAGGTACTATTTTTTTGATGGTACTGGATTGAATGGTACTCTCCTGTTTAAAAAAAGGTATGTCCACCTAGAATCTGTGAATGTAACTCTACTCAGAACAGATTGGAGATGAGATCATCCTGGATTAGGGTAAACCCTAACTCCTATGGCAAGTGTCCTTATAAGGAGAGAAGACAGAGAAAGTAGTGTGGAAGCTGAGGCAGAAATTAGTAGTATAAAGACTGAGGCAGAAATTAGTAGTGTGAGATAGGACAGCTGGGGCCACCAGGAGCTGTGTGTGTTTGGGGCGGGGGGAGGCAGAAGAGAGAAAGGATTCCTCCCACCCACAGCTTTCGAAGGGAATGCTGAGGACACTTTGATTTTTGGCTCTGGCCATCTGAACTGTGAGAGAGTAAGTCAACTTTAAGTCACTGAGTTTGTAGAAATGCGTTACAGCAGCCCTGAGAAACTGACACACTGGTGCGCAGTATCATTGCTCCTAAGGAAAGATGAGAGTTCTGCAGAAAGGCAGGGTGTTCCTTCATTAGACTTTGCAATTAAGAGCAATAACTTTTCCATCATCAAGCATGATGCAAGGCACACAGATGTCCCATACATGGTCCTTGAAGGAATCAATGAGAATGAATGAATGAATGAATGAATGGTCTATACCAACTCGATGCTCCTATTGCATCCTATCTTGTTTCACTATTAGGAAAAGAAAGTCTCTACTAGGGAGACTTGAGTGCAGGGGGCAGCAAGGAGCAGTGCTGGGACCCCTGATGGTCCACGAGCTACTCATACCAGCTCTGAATCCTCCCAATTGCTAAGGAGCTTCAGAGGAAGGAGTCTGGGGGTACCTACTTCTCAAAGAGGGCTCTGTGCGGTTTCCACCAGAAGCTGCCTGAACATTTACTTTGAATCCTGCCCAAACCACTGTCCCAGCCTTAACCTGGACCCTGCATCCTGCTCCCTTACCTTCAGGCAGACACCAGAAATAGCAACTGGCAGAGAAAGGGAGGAACAGCAAAAGCTGAATTTTATTTCCTTGCCCTTCAGACAGTTAAAAAATGATCAAGAGAGAGATTTCTGGGTTTTTCTCCTGGTACGGCTCCGACCTGAAACAAGTATTTTGAGCTTGGCTGTTAAGGGAGCTCCAAAAACTGCTCATAGAGCTGCTTTGCTTTCCCTCAGTCCCTTCGTTGTCCTTTACCTCACTCTCCTGGCCTATGTGGAATCAGAGTGATATGGCTGTATTGTTTGTATGTAGCCCATCTTAATTGCTGTTTGAAATAAAGAGAGGACTGATTTTAAAATATTAATGACTTCAATTCACCAACAAAATAGAGACCATAACCTCAGGGATACATCATCTATGATAATTATGTGAATACTAGTTAATAATAATAATAACAACAACAAAATTAAGAATAGCAGCAGCTAAAATGCCAGCTCAGGTATACATGGCATTTATATTGGACCAAGCATCGTTTCAAGTAAAAGCCATTTATTAATCCATTTAATTGCTTTAATGGCCCATTTTATAGATGGAGATGTGGGGTAAGAGAGGGAAGAGACTGACTCCTGGGTACCCTGGGAATCCAGGCGGTCAGAATGCAGAACTCACAGGCTCAGCCTCTCCACTCCTCTGCCACCCACAGATGAGGAAATCTCAGAATGAAGTTTTAGGACAACATTTTAGTTTTTTTCTCATTGTTCACATGTTTTCAAGAAACTAGTAGACAGTTCCAGAAACTACTCACTTGGTAATTGGATCCCTCTTATAAATACCAATTGTGTCTTTAGTGAGGGAACAAGGAAGCTACTTATGAGCATGAGCTTGAAGTTTTGTGTTGACTTGGGTTCCAATGCCCCACCCATAGGCTAAATCAAATGATAGGGCACTTGATCATCATGGAAATATACCTCCTAGCAAGGCTGTAAATTTGTGCCTCAGGTTATCCATCTGAGAAATGGACATTTAAAGAATTACTTTCTACTTTCTTGCGAAAGCAACTGTGACATATAGCTTGCCAACAATGAAAGGCTGGAAGGGAGGAAAAATATATCAATTCCTCAGCATGTAAAGAAATATATGGTGTCAGAATGACACCTACTGAGAATTTTATGGAGGTGTATCCCTCTCTCTCTCTTAGACCCTGTAGAGGCAGGGCTTGCCCCCACCTACCCTCTGCAGGAGAGGGGACTTCAAAAACAGGGCAGAGCCCTTGCAGAGACTTCCTGCTGGGGAGGCCTCCAGAGAGATTGTGCTCCCCCGACTCTGAGAACAGTGACAAAGTATTGCTTTAAAAACATCACTATATAAAATATCTGGCATGCCTACATAATTTGGTAGTATTTAAGTCGTTTGTAACTTGCAGACACTCAGAGCTCAGGAGATGTCAAACACTTGTACTTCTGTTTTTGAACATCAGAGAGAAATTTTTATCTCCAACCAAAAGATATGTGAGAGAAAAAATAACAGATTGCTCTTTCCTTGAGGGTTCTCACCATTTCACAAAGCCAGAAACCAAAAACACTTCACGTAGGTTTGGAAAAAGACGACTGAAACTATCCTAAATATTTCTGAGGCTTATGAGATTAACAGAAACAACATAAATAAAGATTTATGGGAAATGGTTCCTTAAAATATTAACATATACATATTAAAATAATGATTGGAAGTTAGTGATGACAATGGTTGGTAAGAAATGTGCTTGTTCAATATAGAAAGTAACTCCAGTGTTGACCACTTTTTAATAAAAACACTGTTGTTCATGAATGGATTCCTACTTTATTTCCATGAGCTGACACTGGGTGTGGGCAGGTGTTTGGGTGCCTGCTGCCACGTACTCATTATAAGAGCACAATTGTAATGAGGCGATTAACAAAACCACTATCCCCTTATAAGCTACTTTGCCTTAAAGGACAAAGAAAACATTAAAAAGAAGGGGAATAAAGGCAAATAAATTTAGAAGGATATATCAATGTCTCAAATAATTGGCTTAGAGAAGCAGTTAGGGCACAAATAGATAGCATTTAGCAGACTCTGGATTCCATCCTTAGATACTGACCTCGAGGCTCCATTCTTTCTTAGACATAATCTTTCCTCCTACTATGAAACAAGGTTCATGATATTGATCTATTGATTGAAGACGGTAAAGAGGCCAGTTCTTTTTATAAGAGCTTTGATTGTTTTCTTTAATAAATTCAGTTTTTTTTAGGTGAATACTTCTGACATATAGAAAATCCCACTCTCCTGGTGAAGGTCTGTTCATGGGATCATTTATGCAGCAAATATTTTGTTGAGGACAAGATGGAAAAATGCTCTTGTGAAAATTAAGTTCTGTGTGGGGACAAGGACAATGGATGTGTAAACTCATTAATTAAGTCAATAATTAATTACAGACTGCAGAGTGCAAACAAGGGAAGTGCTGTGAGAGAGGTCCACACAAGAGTTCTCATGCTCAGTGAAATAAGTCAGCCAGAGAGAGACAAGCACCATATGATTTCACTCATATGTGGAATCTAATGAACAAAAACGAACTACCAAACAAAATAGAAACAGACTCTAGATACAGAGAACAGACTGACAGCCCATTGCCATCATTTCAAGATTTCTCTTCATTCACATGTGTGGTGTGATAACAGATCACCTACCGCTGTCTGCAGACATAGAGCCACCTGGCTATAGGCCTTTATCTGATGGTCGTGCATATAGAAAGTTGGGGCAAATTAAAGCGGCCAGTTGGCTACTTGAACCCTCAAGGTCCCTATCTGCTGCTTATTAGATTAGTTTGTTTCCTTTGCCTAAATCAAGCACTATAGCAAATATGACAGAATTGAATTAACTGTGCCTTTTCTTTCTATCATGTTTGTCAGAATTCAGGGATTGACTTAGAATCACCCGGTATACACATATGCCTGTGCTGAGGAAACCTTGGGGACAAAAAGATAGTGAGGATAAAGATAGATGACTGAGAGAAGTTGACAAAACAGGCAGGTCTGCAAACTCATCTGAGACCTTAAAACTCACTGCTTTTTAAAATTACAATTCTGATATGAATTTCCCCACCAATAATTTAATAGAATTGTTATTCTCAGCCCTGAAACTTCATCTATCACCTTGTTATGGATTAGTCCAAACTTACAATGCTGCTTTGCCACAAAAAATAAAATAAAATCAGTACATCATTTTCTTTCAAAATATAATCACAGCCATATATATCAGTCTTGAGACAGAAAAAAAATATAAAGGTGGCTGAATTTGGGGGCAAGCTTATTCTTGTCTAACACACAACTGAGAACAGTATTTTTCTTTCATAAGGAGGCCTGCATTCCCTCACTTCATATATAAAGCCCACCTTTATGATTATTGCTCTATCCTAGAGCTACTGAAATATAAGGTGGGTATTAAGAAAACAACAAAATGAAGAATATATTTTCACTCCAGAAGGACCAATGTTAGACATGGTGATTGTAAGCAGTAAGCAGGTGCTGGTCACATAGGACAATCCTGCCAATGGTTGGTGTTGTCATTTTTTTAAACTAAGCCATTTTGGTCTGAGGGTGCTATTTCATCATTTTGACTTTAATTTAATGAATCTGAGCCCCCCTTCATGTGCTTATGTCATCTTTTGTGAGATGTCTGTTCAGATCTTTTGTCCTTTGTTTTTATTTAGGTTGTTTTTCCTATTGAATTATAGAAATTCTTTATATATTCCGGGTAAAAGATTTTTGTCAGACCTATGTTTGTTTTCCTATCTTTGGTTTTCTTGTTCATGATCTAAACAGTGTTTTTGATGAGAACATTTTGGTTCTTCAAAGTTATTATTTTCCATGGCTTACCCCAAAAACTCATCTATTTTAGCCCCCAACAAAGATGGATTTTTATGTTTTCATTTAGAAACTTTACAGTTTTAATTTTTGTATTTACCTACAATTAGATGATTCATGTGGATTTAACATCTTTATATGGTGAGTGAGAGGGTTTTTTGTTTTCCCCCATGTGTATATACAGGTCTGTTTAGGAATTCCCTATATTGTCCCATTAACTGACCCCTTGGTCTGTATGCAACACCACCCTGTCTTGAATACTAAAGCTAACCAAAGTAAGTACTTGAACTATCCTAAGTCCTTTATATTTCAGCATAAATTTTATAATATATTTAGGTATTTCTACAAAAAAGTCTGCTGAATTTATACTTGGGATTAAGTGAATATAAACAATAATCGAGAAAATTTACATTATAATAATTTTGAGGTTCCCAAGCTATGAACACAGTATATTACTTCATTTACTTTAGCTTTTTAAAATGTCTTCTGGAAACTGTAGTTTTAAATTTAGAGATCTCACTTGTCTTTTTTGGAATTTATTATTAAATATTTTGGTTTTTGACTTAACTAAAAAGGGAATTATATTTTTACTTCTCTTTTTTACTGTTTCCTGCCAAATATATAAAAATACAATTACTTTTTGTATATTGCTTTGCACTCTTTAACCTTGGTGTATTTGCATATTAGTTCTCCTAGGTGTTTAATTGATTTCCTTCAGATTTTCAGTGTAAATAATTAGTTCTCTATGAAGAGACACAGTTTTCCTTGTTACTTTCTATATTTTCTGCCTTTTATTTCTTTTTCTTGCCCCATTTCACTTGTATGACCTGCAGTAAAATATTGAACAGAGGTGCCTTGTTCCAGATCTGAAAGGGCAAGTCTTTAATACTTGACCATTGAGTAACATGCTAACTGTATGTATTTCACCTATGCCTGCTAATGGTTTGAAAGTGTTCCTTCTCTTCTAAATCGCTGAGCGTTTTTATTATAGAATGGTAATGTATTTTGCCAAGTGCTTTTTCCATTCACTGCAATAGTTGTTTTCCTTTATTTTGTAAATGTGGTCGACTAAATTGATTACTTTCAAAAGTTAAACCAGCCCTATGTTCTTGGAATAAACCCAAGGTTGTCAAGATATATTATGTTTTGTATATATTAGTGGATTTGATTGTTAAAATTTTAATAAAGATTTTGCATATAAATTCATTAGGAATACAGATCAGTCTCTTTCTTTTGAATATCTTTATCAGGTTTTGATATCTGGGTTATGCTGGCCTCAACAATAAAAAAATAAACTTTAAAAAAAGAGTTGAGAAGTATTCTTTCCATTTCCTTTTTTAAAAATTGGTTTATGTAAGATGGATGTTATTTCCTCCCTAATTATGACCAATTCATTCTAAGAGGATTTGTCTTCTACTCTTTTTATTGTTTTATTTTCAACTACTTGAAGTACATACATGTTGTTGTCTGTATGTCTTCCTAATGAAAGCAGCATTATATGATTGAAATGTCTGGTAATTCTCTGGGTCTTGAATAATATATTTAATAAATCTCTATATATTAATTATATATATGTCCCTTTTTCCCCCATTGCCCTCTCTAACCCCCCTTAATATGACCACTTCAGCCTTATAGTGCTTGTTCATATGATGTACGTTCTACCTTTTATCTTTACCCTGCACGTCTTTATATTTAAAGTGCATCTCTTGCAAATAGCATATAATTGGATCTTGATTTTTATCTTTTCTGATACTATTTACCTCTTACTTAGTGTGTTTCCTCCATTCATTTTAATAACGGGAGTGGGTTTAGGTCTACTGTCTTACCAGTTTTTTATGCTTGTCCCATCTGCTTTATATTCCTCTCTTCCTCCTTTCTTCTTTCTTTTGGGTCAATTGATTTTTCTTCTCGTGCATTCCATTTCAGTTAATCTATAGATTCTTAGCTATAACACTTTGCATTACTACTTGAGTGATTGATGTAGTGATGACAATATGCATCCCTAACTTTTCTTCCTAATGTCACATGAGCACCAAACACCACTGGGTGGGCCTGAAGTCTGTGTGTTTATGTTTAGTATCAGGAGCTCTCCCTCTGTGGCTCTCTATTATCCCATTGAACAGATGAGAAAACTGAGGCACTGAGGTTAAGTAACTTTTTTAAGACTCACCATTCCAAAGGGATATTGTTACAGCAAAAGACAATGCATTTATCATTTTGATAGGAAATATGTCTGGGCTACTTCTAGTTGCCACTGTCTGCTTTTACTCCCAACACTCCTACTAGGCCACTAGGACAGACCATAAGGTTCTCATAGTGACTTTGTACCCCATCACCTTCCACCATTAGTTTCCAAGGAGCTCTACCCTGTGGGGAGCCTGGAGGAGTGGAAGGAATGGGGAGGGGCAAGCACCGAGGCTGGCACACCAAGTATGAAACCTGGACATGAAGGGGAGTCCCCAGAATTAAGACTGCTCACACTGTAGAGTTATGTAAAAGTAAGCTCTGAAAATAACACCCACAATTCTAAAATAGTGACTTCAGAGAAATTAGGTAAATTAAAAACACAGTTATTGCAAAAATACTCAAACAAGACAAAACAAAAAACTTGCTAAAGGGAGTAACTTCTCCTTAAAATAGTATACCCAGGCAGGATGTAGGAACACGGGAAAATATTTCAGTGTATGGAAAAGGTGAGCATAAACAGCTAAGTGTTACACTGGGGAGACCTCAATGCCGTATTTATAGAATTTCCTAAATAAAAAAGTGCTGGGAGCTGACTCCAGACTTTTCTTTCCCTGTGACCACAGGCACCACACTGCACAAGCTAACACTTCAGAGTGCTCTTGGAGACACTGCGTGCCAGGAAATAAAATACCAGTGACCCACATTAGAAGCATTCTTATTTCAGAAGTCTTGATCTATGTGCCTTGTGGATAAATTGTCCAGGATGGCAAGAAGTACACAGCAAGAGCCCTCAGCTTGTTAGCTGAGAGAGCGCTGCTGAAAGTGGGAGGCCTTTGCTCAGAACGGAGGAAGGTTCCTTCTTTGACACGTGTAGGTGGGTCCACACCTGCCCTCTGTCCTAGCCCTTAGCTATGTATCTCCTACCTTCTTTCTCTGCAGACCCCCTGGGGATCGACCTTCCTCTCACTCTTGTCAGCCACCAAAACTGAAGTGCTTTTCACTCTCCTTTCTCTGGTGCACTGGAGTCTGGTTACAGATTCCCAAAGTTTCCTTGTCCCTCCTTTTTGGGAGGCAAACTGTTCCTTAATTTTTCTAAGCTTTGCTTTAACTTATTTATTATTTTCACTGTATTATCTTAATACTGGTAGTGATAAGAAAGTGTAAGTCAAGGGGAAAAGAGCCCAGCTGGAGGGTGTTCTCTGATACTTGGTGAAGCCAAGAGTCAACAGTTTTCACACCTGCTGGCTCCACCCACAATGTGTCAAATTCATCACATCACTTTATTCCTTGAGTTCAAATCACAGACACCCTTTCCTTTTGGAAAAAGCCTCTATCCCAGTTATATGCATATCAAAATCACATATATGTGTGATAACTGCCGATTTGATGGAGGGTAAATTGCTTTGAAATATCCCAAATGCAGGGTTAATCTAGCTTAATGCGTTCCACAGATCACGGGGTAGCTTCACACACATGCTCTAAGGGCTGTCTTGGTTTTTTGATCATAGATCTAATATTAAATTAAAATAGAAAAACACTCATTTACTTTAATGTATTATAATCATCCTAATCCCAGAGGTCTGCCCTAAAATGTGACCAGATTGGCTTTCCCTGGCCACACTGAACACTTCCGTAATTCCATTTATCTGGCTCCAAGAGAATGAGATAGTTTATGAAGGAAAAAAGAGAGACAGAGAATAACAACATCTCTATCATGAACCAAAGGAAAAGGGAATAATTTTCTTTTTTTTTTCTTTTTTTTTTTTATTGCTTAAAGTATTACAAAGGGTATTACATACGTATCCATTTTATCCCCCCGCCCTAGACAGTCCCCTAGCCTCCCCTATCACCCAGTGTCTTATGTCCATTGGTTATGCTTATATGCATGCATACAAGTCCTTTAGTTGATCTCTTACCCCACTACCTCCTGCCCCCCAACCCTCCCCGGCCTTCCCGCTGCAGTTTGACAATCTGTTTGAGGCAGCTCTGCCTCTGTATCTATTATTGTTCAAAAGTTTATAATGGTCTCTATTGTCCATGAATGAGTGAGATCATGTGGTATTTTTCCTTTATTGACTGGCTTATTTCACTTAGCATAATGCTCTCCAGTTCCATCCATGACGTTGCAAATGGTAAGAGTTCCTTCCTTTTTACAGCAGCATAGTATTCCATCGTGTAGATGTACCACAGTTTTCTAATCCATTCATCTACTGATGGGCACTTAGGCTGTTTCCAGATCTTAGCTATGGTGAATTGTGCTGCTATGAACACAGGGGTGCATATATCCTTTCTGATTGGTGTTTCTGGTTTCTTGGGATATATTCCTAGAAGTGGGATCACAGGGTCAAATGGGAGTTCCATTTTCAGTTTTTTAAGGAAACTCCATACTGTCTTCCATAGTGGCTGCACCAGTCTGCATTCCCACCAGCAGTGCACAAGTGTTCCTTTTTCTCCACAACCTCTCCAGCACTTGTCGTTTGTTGATTTGTTGATGATAGCCAGTCTGACAGGTGTGAGATGGTACCTCATTGCTGTTTTGATTTGCATCTCTCGGATGATTAGTGACTTTGAGCATGTTTTCATATGTCTCTTGGCTTTCTGAATGTCCTCTTTTGAAAGGTGTCTATTTAGGTCCTTTGCCCATTTTTTGATTGGATTGTTTATCTTCCATTTGTTAAGTTGTATGAGTTCCCTATAAATTTTGGAGATTAGGCCCTTATCAGATATGTCATTGGCAAATATGTTTTCCCACACAGTGGGTTTTCTCGTTGTTTTGTTGATGGTTTCTTTTGCTGTGCAGAAGCTTTTTATTTTGATGTAGTCCCATTTGTTCATTTTTTCTTTAGTTTCAAGTGCCCTAGGAGCTGTATCAGTGAAGAAATTGCTTCGGCATATGTCTGAAATTTTCTTGCCTTTGGATTCTTCTAGAATTTTTATGGTATCCTGTCGTACATTTAAGTCCTTTATCCATTTTGAGTTTATTTTTGTGTATGGTGTAAGTTGGTGGTCTAGTTTCATTTTCTTGCATATATCTGTCCAATTTTCCCAACACCATTTATTGAAGAGACTATCTTGGCTCCATTGTATGTTCTTGCCTCCTTTGTCAAATATTAATTGAGCATATTGGTTCGGGCCGATTTCTGGGCTCTCTATTCTATTCCATTGATCTATATGCCTATTCTTGTGCCAGTACCAGGCAGTTTTGAGAACAGTGGCTTTGTAATACAACTTGATATCTGGTATTGAGATCCCACCTACTTTGTTCTTTTTCAGGATTGCTGCAGCTATTCGGGGTCTTCTTTTATTCCAGATGAATTTTTGGAAAGTTCGTTCTAGATCTCTGAAGTATGCTGTTGGTATTTTAATGGGAAGTGCGTTGAATTTATAGATTGCTTTGGGTAGTATGGACATTTTAATGATGTTGATTCTACCAATCCATGAACACGGTATGTTCTTCCATCTGTTTATGTCTTCCTCTATGTCTTTTTTCAACGTCCTGTAGTTTTCTGAGTAGAGGTCTTTTACCTCTTTAGTTAAGTTTATTCCTAGGTAGCTTAATTTTTTTGGTGCAATGGTAAACGGGATTGTTTTTATAATCTCTCTTTCTGAAAGTTCACTATTGGTATATAGAAATGCCTCAGATTTCTTGGGGTTAATTTTGTATCCTGCTACATTGCCAAATTCATGTATTAAGTCTAGTAGCTTTTTGATGGAATCTCTAGGGTTTTGTATGTATAATATCATGTCGTCTGCAAATAAGGACAGTTTTACTTCCTCTTTTCCAATTTGGATGCCTTTTATTTCTTCTTCTTGCCGAATTGCAATGGCTAACACTTCCAGTACTATGTTGAACAGGAGTGGTGAGAGGGGGCATCCCTGTCTTGTTCCTGTTCTTAGGGGAAATGGTGTTAGTTTTTGTCCATTGAGTATGATGTTGGCTGTGGGCCTGTCATATATGGCTTTTATTATGTTGAGGTATGATCCTTCTACTCCCACCTTGCTGAGAGTTTTTATCAAAAATGGGTGTTGAATTTTGTCAAATGCTTTTTCTGCATCAATTGATATGACCATGTGGTTTTTTTCTTTCAATTTGTTTATGTGATGTATCACGTTTATTGATTTGCGGATATTGTACCATCCTTGCATCCCTGGGATAAATCCTACTTGGTCATGGTGTATGATCTTTCTGATGTACTGCTGGATCCGATTTGCTAAGATTTTGTTGAGGATTTTGGCATCTATGTTCATGAGGGATATTGGCCTGTAATTCTCTTTCATTGTGTTGTCTTTACCTGGTTTTGGTATTAGGGTGATGCTGGCTTCATAGAATGAGCTTGGAAGTGTTCCTTCCTCTTGAATTTTTTGTAGTAGTCTGAGGAGGATAGGTTTTAGTTCTTCCTTGAATGTTTGGTAAAACTCCCCTGTGAAGCCATCTGGTCCTGGGCTTTTGTTTGATGGAAGCTTTTTGATGACTGCTTCAATTTCTTCCATAGTTATTGGCCTGTTGAGATT
The DNA here is from genome assembly GCF_963259705.1 of Myotis daubentonii. Taxonomy (NCBI): domain Eukaryota; kingdom Metazoa; phylum Chordata; class Mammalia; order Chiroptera; family Vespertilionidae; genus Myotis; species Myotis daubentonii. Next base: position 91,352,804 of record NC_081843.1, on the reverse strand, counting down.
TTTAGATTCTTCCTGATTGAGTTTTGGAATGTTGTATTTTTCTAGGAATTTGTCCATTTCCTCCAGGTTGTCTAGTTTATTGGAGTAAAGCTGTCCATAGTATTTTTTAACAATCATTTGTATTTCTGTGGGGTCTGTTGTTATTTCGCCTCTATCGTTTCTGATTTTATTTATTTGGGTCCTCTCTCTCTGCTTCTTGGTGAGTCTGGCTAGAGGTTTATCAATCTTGTTTATCCTTTCAAAGAACCAGCTCTTGGTTTCATTGATTTTCTGTATTGTTTTTTTGGTCTCTATGTCATTTATTTCTGCTCTAATCTTTATTATCTCCTTCCTTCTGCTCACTCTGGGGTTTTCTTGTTGCTCTCTTTCTAATTCTTTGAGTTGTAGAGTTAGATGATTTACTACCATTTTTTCTTGTTTTTTGAGATAGGCCTGTAGAGCTATAAACTTCCCTCTCAGGACTGCTTTCAATGTGTCCCATAGGTTTTGGATTGTTGTGTTTTCATTGTCATTAGTTTCCAGGATGTTTTTAATTTCTTCTTTGATCTCATTGGTAACCCAATCAATATTTAATAGCATGCTATTCAGCTTCCAGGTGTTTGAGTATTTTGGGTTGTTTTTATTGTAGTTTATTTCTAATATTATGCCATCGTGGTCTGCGAAGACGCTTTTTATGATTTCAATCTTCTTGAATTTGGGGATACTTTGCTTGTGACCCAGTATGTGGTCTATTTTTGAATATGTCCCATGAGCACCTGAGAAGAACGTATATTCTCTGGCTTTGGGGTGAAGTGTTCTGAAGATGTCTATTAAGTCCATCTGATCTAGTGAATCATTTAGGATTGCTATATCTTTGCTGGTTGTTTGTCTATAGGACTTATCCAGTGCTGTCAATGGTGTATTAAAGTCCCCTACTATGATTGTATTGTTGTCGATCTCTCCTTTGATATTTTCCAGGAGTTTTTTTATGAATTTGGGTGCTCCTACATTGGGTGCATATATGTTTACCAGGGTTATATCTTCTTGTTGTATTGATCCCTTTAGTATTATGAAGTGGCCTTCCTTATCTCTTGTTAAGGCCTTCACTTTGAGGTCTATTTTGTCCGATATAAGTATTGCTACCCCAGCTTTCTTTTCCTTTCCATTTGCCTGAAAGATATTTTTCCATCCTTTCACTTTCAGTCTGTGTGAGTCCCTTCTAATGAGGTGGGTTTCTTGTAGACAGCAGATGTATGGGTCATGTTTTTTTATCCATTCAGCCACTCGATGTCTTTTGGTTGGAGCATTTAGTCCGTTTACGTTTAAAGTTATTATTGAAAGGTACTTGTTTGTAGCCATTTCTTTTTTTGTGTGGCTCTTTTCTTTCTGAACTTTTTATTTCTTATTTTTATATCAGTCCCTTTAGCATTCCTTGCAATGCTGGCTTGGTGGTGATAAACTCCCTTAGCCTTTTTTTGTCTGTGAAGCTTCTTATTTCCCCTTCAAGTTTGAATGATAGCCTTGCTGGATAGAGTATTCTTGGATTCAGTCCTTTGCTTTGCATCACTTTGTAAATTTCAGTCCATTCTTTTCTTGCCTGATGTGTTTCTGTTGAGAAATCATTTGACAATCTAATGGGAGATCCCTTGTATGTAACTTTCCGTCTCTCTCTTGCAGCCTGTAAGATTCTCTCTTTGTCCTGAACATTTGCCATGGTGATTATGATGTGTCTTGGTGTGGGTCTTTTCGGGTTCACCTTGTTTGGGACTCTCTGGGCTTGTGTGACTTTTTTCTTCCCCACCTCAGGAAAGTTTTCTGATATTATTTCTTCGAGTAGGTTTTCTAATCCTTGTTCATCCTTCTGTTGTTCTGGTACTCCTATTATTCGTATGTTGTTTCGTTTCATGTTGTCCCAAAGCTCCCTTAGGCTCTCCTCCTGTCTTTTAATTTTTTTCTCCAATTGCAGTACATTTTGGGTGTGTTTTGCTTCCTTGTCTTCTAATTCACTTATTCGGTCCTCTGCTTCTCCTAGTCTACTGTTGATACTTTCAATGGAGTTTTTCATTGCAGCTATATCACTCTTCATTTCCTCTTGGGTCTTACTTAGGTTGTTGATTTTTTCATCTGTTACTTCTAGCTTCTTCCATATGTTATCGATTTTTTCATCTGTTTCTTCTAGCTTCTTCCATATGTTATCGATTTTTTCATCTGTTTCTTCTTGCTTCTTGAAGAGGTTGTCGATTTTTTCCTCCATCTGGTTTATGCACTCTAGGATCCTTATTCTGAATTCTTTATCTGTCATGTTGCATGCCTCTGTATTACTTAGCTGCTTTTCTGGAGAGTCCTCCTTCTCTTTCCTTTGGGGGTTTCTTTGTCTACCCATGTTTGATCTCAATGACATATCTAGACGTTGAGTTGTTCAGTGGTTGCTCCCTTGGTGGCAGTGACTCCTTGGTCTGTGGTTGCTCTTCGGGCGGTTGCGGTAGCAGCTGCTCTTCAGTTGTCAGCAGCTCCTCTGGTGGGTGCTGTTCACAGCTGTGGTGGCTCTTCTGGCTGGTGGGGCGAGGTTTCACGTACAGCTGCTGTTCCTCAGCAGAGGATGTGGTGCTCAGGAGGTTGCTGTTGCTTGGATCTGCTGCGTTGATTTAAAGGCACAAAATACAACACAACAAGGCACCACGTACCAGGCACTATACACAAATATATTTACGATATTAATAACCCCAAGTAAAGGTGACCACCTGAATTAAGAGAATTAGGGGATAAGGAAGAAGGAAGAGAAAAAGATAAAAGAGAGAAAGGAAAAGAAAAGTAGGGACCAAAAAAAGGGAGTGCAAAAATGAAATTGGGAAAAAGGAAGGGGGAAAATAAAAGCGAGAAAAGAAAAGAAAAAAAAAAGAGCGAAAAGAGAGAATGAAGTGGAAGAGGGGAAGAGACTTTTTATATGAGGAGAATACTCCTATAGAACAGCCATTAATCCCAACAAATTCCAGCAACAGCTCCCTGGATATGAATGCAAACTAGAAACAACCAATAATATAACGATGAAAATAGAATGGTGAACACTAATCCCAAAATAAAATAAAGAAAAAATAAAACGGCACTTTAAAAAATGGTAAAATGGTAGCAGTAATAATACTGGTTAAAAATAAGAAGGTAGTAATTAAAAGGGTAAAATCAGATGATGGAAAAAGAAGAAGAAGAAAAAAAAAAGAACAGAAAAAAAATTAAAAAAAAATTGGTTTCTTAGTTAAAAAGTGAAAAAAGAAAAAAAAATTGCAGTAGTGAATGTCCTTCGTTTCTTCTATTCTTCAGTGTGGCTCGCCTTAGACCTTCCAGGTATTCAGGAGAGTGTTGAGATTCCCTGCGATATACTGTTCCTCTGTGTTGTAAACCACAGTCCTTATTTTAAAGCATGCCGCATTTATTTCCCAGACTGCCTTATTTTGTGTTTAGCAAAGAGTCAGTTTGTGGGTCAGCCTCTGGGTGGCAGTGTTCTGGGGTTGGCCTCTGGGGCTCTAGGGCCTCTCTTTCCAGTGGAAGTTCACTGCCCAGAGCTGACTGCGTAATAGTTAGTTACCGGTGCTATGTTGTTGCTGGGATTGAAAATCCCCCTATAGGCCAGACCCTGTTAACTCCCAGGGACTGATCAGGTTATCTTAATCCTTGATCTCGTTCAGGGTGGAATCTGGGTGTGGCTGTGCTCCTTGCCTGGGGGCTGGGGGGAGGAGACTCCCTCTCAGGAGCGGGTGGCTGCCCCAGTCCTGGCCTCAGGGGTGTCTCAGCACTCAATTCACTACCACCTCTCCCGGCTCAGAAAAGGGAATAATTTTCAATAAAAATTAATGAGAAAGGAACTGGGCATCCTGAGAAGGGTGAACTTCTTAATGAAGACATACACTGAGAGGCGTCATGGAATGAAGAAGTTGCATTTTCAGTAAAGATGAATCTATTCAGGTAAACCACACCTGCACACCAAGTTCCTAAATAGAGACTGTCAATTTTAAATAGGTTTGCTACTTCTACTTGATAAATGAAATCTGTTTTATATTTCAGGATGTGCTCAAAATTATTTCCCTAGTTAAGAAAGTCCTTAACAATGATGATGATGATGATGCTGATGATGATATATGTGCTTGTGAATAAAACGGTTCAATTTCTGCCTTCACTTAAATTGTGTGACCTTTAGCAAGTACCTTAAACTATCTGAGTCTCAGTTGCATGTCCCATAAAGCAGGAATGCTACAGTTTTGTACATTTAAAACAAAATAATATGCTGAATAATATTGCTTTGTACAGTGTCTGGCACACAGCAAACTCTCTGGTAGCTATTATTTTTATTTACCCAAGAACCTGTGAAATTATTGGATTTTATTTCAGGCTTTTATGCAAGGCATCATGAGAGGATTCCTTAGTTTTGGTAATCCTGCTTCATCTAAACCATCTAGCATGTCACTGTCCTGTTGATTCCAGATGCAAATCTAGAAATGCAGATGCAAGAGGGAGAATGGGAGGACTTTGCCATCTGTAATTAATGGGCCTCCTTCTGCTCACTGACCCACAAAGGCAGCTCTGGAGTGACATGAACACAGTTGCCAGCCACCTCACCCCTCTCCCAAGGAGGCATTCACTGAGGCTGCAGATTTAGCACAGAACCATCTGTGGCAGCCCCGTGACAGCTCTGTTACTGCCACCCCTCTCCTGGGAGGGCCTCTGTACAGCACAGTGAGCCAGAGAGAAACATTTCTGGCTCCACTTCCATGGGGGCTGGAGAAGGGCAGGCAGAGGATGCTCAGCCTGGCCGGCTTCTGGTAGAGTCTAACCCCAGGACACCGTACCGAGAGGATCAATTCCAACACACTTCAATCTAAATCATACTTCCTTGTTGCTTTCATAAATAGAAAGAGAATAGTTCCATGTGCCAAAAATAGCCAGGCATGCAAACACAGACACATGGGCACACCTGCATGAACAGACTCAATGTTTCTGAATTCTTAAAAAACAACAATATTATAGAGGTAGTTCATTTTAAAGGTAGTAATTTTGTTTTCCAATAGATTTGATTATTTATAGTACATTGGAATTTCTTTTTAGCCTTGGTTTTAAAATAGAACATTTTGGGAAAGATGGTCCATGGTACATATTTGATTATAAAAATAAAGTTGAAATTTATTTTTTTTACAAAACCTTTTTAATATTATATTGATAATTATATTAATAAATGAAGGGATAGATCATATTCATGGATGAAAAGATTCAATATTGCAAAGATGTCTATTATCTCCAAATTGATCTAATTTTCTTAAAAGAATTGGGTATGTAGAAGTTAGTCTCATTCCAAAAGATTAATATAAAATAAATAGCTTTATCAAAGGTATGCATAACAACAGAATATCTATTAGTCTGACTCTAGAAATCCTAAGTTTTAGGAATAGTTAAAATAAATGATAATTATCAGTTAACAAGAGCAAGACATTAACCACTAAGAAATAAATACAAAAGCACTCAACATTTCAGAAATATTACATCATCATGTTTGTAAATGGAAGCAATTACATCACTATATCTTTTCAAGGTATCTTTCTTCTATTTACATAAATTAAATTGTGTTTTTAATTATACTGAGTTTTTTTGCCGAAACCGGTTTGGCTCAGTGGATAGAGCGTCGGCCTGCGGACTGAAAGGTCCCAGGTTCGATTCCGGTCAAGGGCATGTACCTTGGTTGCAGGCACATCCCTAGTGGGAGATGTGCAGGAGACAGCTGATCGATGTTTCTCTCTCATCGATGTTTCTAACTCTCTATCTCTCTCCCTTCCTCTCTGTAAAAAATCAATAAAATATATTAAAAAAAATTATACTGAGTTTTTAAAACCAGTATTGAATGTTTATTTTAAATTATGGAAAAAAGATAATCCAAAAACATGTTAAAAATCACCTATAAACACCCATCATTCAAAATAATCCATTTCAGTATTTTTATGTTTATCTTTCCAATGATTTGTATTTATATGTAGTCATTTTTCTTTACAAAAGTGGAATTGTAATATTTCTATAATTTTGGAACATTTTTTCATATAAGTTAAAGAAATAATTTTCCATATTTTTAACCTTCAAATTTTTTATTATTTTACTTAAATGTAACAAAATTTATTTAACTCATCCCCTATGGTCAAATATTTATTTTTCTTCACTTTTTTTCCATTATAAAACATACTGTGATGAACATTTTTGGAAGCTAAATTTTTGTACATGTCCATTGGCACTTTTTTAGGATCCATAATGACAAGAGTCATTGCTGGGTCAAAGGGCATTCTATGTGTTAAAATCTTTGCTATATTTACCAGATTGCCCTCCAAATATGGGATCAGATTTAAAGGCCATGGATAGAGTAGGAGAGGGTCCATTGGCACAGGTTCTCACCAACCCTGGGTGTTACATGTATTTGGAAACTTGGCCACTTTGCTGGCCGATGCTTTAAACATTGTGAATATGATATTCTCATCTGTTGGCTATTTGTGTGTTTGTGTGTGAGAGAAAAAACTACTCCATATCCATAGTCTCTGGGTCCACCTCCTTTAGCCTACTACGCTTTTCTGAATTCATTTGAAAACATGCCTTTATCCATGAAGGAAATCAACTTAGATGATCAAATGCTTTCCCAGTTTTTATATGATCATGTTATTGTTTAAGATGACTTTCATGTAAAGACATTTAAAAATCATATAGTAAATATGTCTTTTCCCTCATGTCTCTCGTTTGAGAATCAATCATCCATTTCCTCTACAATATGTCACTACTGTGAGTATAATCCTTACAACCCCCCTCTAGTTCCCCTCCCCAGGAAACACATTCAATATTTTATTGTATCTTATGTGAACATGAGTTGGCATGTTTATTATATACTAGAGGCCAGATGCACGAAATCATGCACGGGTGGGGTTTGGCCAGTCCACCCTGATCAGGGCCGACTGGGGCCAGGCTGGCTGGCAAGAGGGGCCGTGGGAGATTAGCTGTTCTGGTCATTCTGGTCACTTGGCTTTTATCTATATAGATTCATTATAATGTCATGCCACTAATTTCATAAGGTGGATTTTAAAGAAAACAAGAATTATTTCATCAAATAATAGTTAATATCAAGCCTAAATGTATTCATTTTCTAGACTTCCATAAAAACTACTACAGACTGGGTGGCTTAAACAGTAGAAAGTTATTTTCTCATATTTCTGGAGGCTGGATGTCTGAGATAAGAAGTCAGCAGGGTTGGTTTCCTCTGGGGTCTCTCTCCTTAGCTTGTATACAAACTACTTCTTTTGGGCCTTTACATGAATTTTCTTCTGTGTGTGTCTGTTCCTTCATATCCTCTTCTCATATAAAGACATCAAGTCATACTGGATTAGGGACCACCCTCATGACCTCATTTAACCTTAATTACCTCTTTAAAAACTTTACCTCCAAATCCAATCACACTGCAATGCACTGGTTGTTAGAACTTCAACATATGAATTCTGGGGGGACATGATTCAGCCCATAACAGTGATTATTAACACAATCCTTAATACCAAGAATGAATTAAATAAAATTCTAAAGACCAGAAGCCTATAACTAATCTGTTCAATTGCTTGCTAAAAAACAAGCCATCAACATTCTCCCTGGAATTTAAACAAACCCAGGATCCAGTAACATAATACTCAAAACGTCCAAAATCAATCCAAAATTCCTCAGCATACTAAGGCTAGGATTTTCTAAACTCACAAGTAAAAGTAAAATCAGCAAATACTAATTCTGTTATGTCATAGATATTAGAATTATCAAAGACTTTAGACTGGCTACTGTAACAAACCTCTAACAAATAAGGGCAAATACTTTTGAAATAAATATAATGATAGAATGCCTTAGTTAAGAAACTGATGGTGCAAGGCAGAATTAAATAGAGATTTTAAAAACTGAATAATAACTTTTAAATTTGAAGTTTAAACTATTAAAAATCTTTTATTTCAGAATTATATTTATGAATTAGTTTAATGTTAGTTTTCTAATTGCTGACATACTTGTATATTTAAAAATCTTTTTGTCATAAAAGATCCAAGTCCTGCTTTTTCTTCCATCCAAGTCATTTCAATTTGTTCATTTTCTTGTTCAACAGACAGTCACAGAATTTTTCTCTGCAAGGAATATCTCCTCTGGACTTCCTCCCAGGGCTTGCCTCTCCTCTGAGTCTGTCCCTGACACCAATGTCATGGAGACTGGCAGTGGGCCTCAGTTCCAGGAGAAACTCCAAGACAACTTTTGTGGATAGACTTTTACAGAGAAAGTCTTGGCACAGACCTAAAAAGGTAATTTATAACGTTCATGTTTACTAACTATTACAAATATAGTTTCTTCTAATCATGTGCTCTTGAGTGAGCTGGGAATCAATGATCCATAAGTCAAAGGGCCACTCTCAAAGCTCCCACAGCACAGGTATTTTCCAGAAAATTTATAAGTATATTAAAAAATTGAATATTTTTCCTTTTGGTTAATAAAAACCAAATATAAGAAAGAGTTATATTTAAATATTGTGAATATGATATTCTCATCTGTTGGCTATTTGTGAAAATGCTAGCAAAATTACTTTTCATAGATGGAACTAAGCTTTAGATTCCATAAAATAAAATGATTCATATAGTATGTATCTTCCAAAGTACAAGTTATTGCTTCTTACCTTTTGTAATAAATCTCTAGTGACATATCAGCTGAGAATATTTCTATAGAATCAAAAACCAATGAATGCATGCGCACAGAGAGTGTTTCTGGGACCCTGTAAGGCTGAAGGATGAGGGCTGACTAATGAAAGTATATTACAACAGTCAAGGACAGATGTCTGCCTCCCTCCTATGTCATAATTTTTAAACATAAAAAAGTAGCATCAGCCTGGCCAGCTTGGCTCAGTGGGTGAGCGTCGACCTATGAACCAGGAGGTCATGGTTTGATTCATGGTCAGGGCACATGCCTGGGTTGTGGGCTCATTCCCCAGTGTGGGGTGTGCAGGAGGCAGCCGATCCATGATTCTCTCTCATCATCGATGTTTCTCTCTCTTTCTCCCCCTCTCCCTTCCTCTCTGAAATCAATAAAAATATATTTTAAAAAAGAGAAGGAAATCTTGCCTTTTAAAAAAGTGACTTGCCCAAGGTCACATGACCTGTTTTCACAGTATTATTCCCATAAAACTGAGTTGACATAATACAATATTGAATTGAGACTAACATATTAAGATTTAAAAAAAGTTTCCAGAAGACACATTCAAGAAGAGAGGGTGAATTCTATAGTGTGGAGGTTAAAAATATTACATAATCCCTTTGTGGCTTAATTTTTGATTTCTAATCACAAGCACTTTTTAAATGCTTCAACTTACACAGCTATTTGTTGATTCTCTATTTTCTTTTTCTTCTGCATTTCCATTTCAGCTCATCCTCATTGCAGCCCACCTCCAATTGCTTCTACTCATGTTCTAAACCTCACAGGACACTGCTTCACTGCCCTGGCATACTGAATTAGGAGGAAGCCTCCACTGCATGCTTCCTAGTACTACCCAAGTCCAAGTTGCAATGGTTACATCAAATGCTATAGAATAAAAAATGTTATGTAAAACTATATTTATTACAAGAAAGTTACAGGCCATTAAACTATTTTAGCAGGTCCATTAAAGTTCTTTATGATAATATTTAACCCACAGTTCAGTTGTTCTGCTCAAAAAGTCAAGGAAACCAACAAGTTTTGATCTATATTTCTCTGTGTTTTCATTCTGTCCCTGAAAAACATACGGCAGCCAGACATTGTGGTCACAGCCGTCAATAAATCATGATTTTGATCTGGTTTGGAATCCAATCTTTAGGGAAAAGCTTAAATGAAGTATTCAAGCAGAAGCCAGATGGTTATATCTATAGGGGAAAACAGATCATGTGACCTTGGGAAAGTCACTTAATTTATTTCCTCTTTTATAAAATCAATGATATTGGTTTAGAAAATATGCAAGGTTTATATTGCCAAAATTATTAATGGTTCTATTAACCTTTCCCTATTGAAAATCTTCATGTTCAAACCAGAATAAACTTTCCAATATTTCTGTAAATGAATAGGGGACTAAAACAGCATAGCTAAATTAAATGGAGATTTAATTCTTGGGTCATTAGCACCAATCTTCTTTGCTTCTCCCAAGGCAGGAAACCAATCTTTATTTTCTCCTTAAATCTGAGATGTTCTCCATTTTAACTATGAGCTTGGTGTCTGGGAAACCAGAGGCATCTTGAGACAGCAATTCAGAGGAACAATTAGATGAGAAGTTAGGAAAATAAATCAGATATGAAAAACCAAGCTTCTAAAGTTGTTCATTCAAAGCAGCTTGGTGACTAAGGAAAAGAGAAAGACTAGGGAGTCAGCTAAGACATAGCTTGGAGACTGAAGAATCCTCACTGCACAGGGTGGGAGGGGGAGACGGGGAGGGCAGGAGCTGTGGTGCATCTGAATGACAGAAGCTTGGCTATGTTTCCCAGGACTCTTGGGTAAAGCCCTTCCATTGTTCAAAATTACTTGTCTCTTTAGTGCTTATCTAATGAAGGCCAGATTATTTGTCATAGACTACATATGATTTTAATGATATGTTCTGAGCCCTTCTCAAGCATCATCTCTGAGTGCTCACCTACACTCTGAGCCAGGTCAAACCACTAGGAGTAGGTGTAGGATCCTTGAACATGCCTGGACTCATGTGTGTGGTTGTGTCAGTCTTCCAGACGTAGTTCTGGGCTGCCCTCTTCTCTGAAGCCTTCCTTGCCCACCCTAAGGACTGAGGAGCTCTCCCTTTGGTGCTACATGGCACTCACCACACTGCCTGGGATTGCTTGTTCCCATGTCTACCCATCCAACAGACCATGTGGCCTGCATATGATAGATACACTCTTATCTATAATCTCCTAATGCAAAATAGCTTATGCGTTAGTAGCACGTTACAGTCAAAGCTCTATCATAATCATTAGCCCATCTGACAACAGCACATGAGGAGACATGGCAGGTTTTATTGCCCCAATTCAACTTGAAAGGATGGAAGTCTACAGATGTTAACTTAGTTGCATGCTGTTCCAATGAATCATGGCTTCACACACACAAAAGGCAGCTATGTAGCTGGAAGAAATAAGCCATTTTCTAGGACAGTCTCACTTGAATAGAATTAAGTAAAAGTTCACCTCAATCACGAACTGTGCTGTGAACAGAGATAGTGTATGTTCTCTGATTCCAGCTCTGGCAGCAGCAGCCAACATGGACCTCTCTGGTGAGGAATTCTTGCTCTTAGTTGCAAAAACCATGGACACACATCAACACATGGACCTTGGAATTTCTTTTCAATCCTAATAAAAATCCCACCATAAAACTAGAGAACTGCCCTAACTGGTTTGGCTCAGTGGCTAGAGCTTCGGCCTGCAGACTGAAAGGTCCCAGGTTCGATTCCGGCCAGGGGCATGTACCTTGGTTGTGGGCACATCCCCAGTAGGAGGTGTGAAGGAGGCAGCTGATCGATATTTCTCTCTCATTGATGTTTCTAGCTCTCTATCCCTCTCCCTTCCTCTCTGTGAAAAATCAATAATATATATATAAAACAAAAAAACAAAACAACAACTACAGAACACCTTCAGAAGTGAGACTAGGCACTCAGATAACAATAATTTCTATAAACTGATAGAAACAACTTAAAAAAAACGAAACGGCTCTCAACGTGCTAATTATTGTACCAGCCACAAGGATAACACCGTTCACAGTCCTGTAACTTTCCTTTAGATTTATCTTGCTGTAAGCTTAATGAAGAGCTATGCCTATAACTAAACTGCATCGAAACCCAAAGATTCAAAGATCACATCGAGTTACATAAAACAGTGAATATAAAGTAAGTCTGCTATGATACTGTGGAGATGAACTAATTATAAAATAAATGGTGCTAGGATAAATGCATATTAATAAAAGAAAAACTTTGATTTTGAGCTCTCATCACATATTACGTTAAGTGCCCAATGGACAAGAAAGAATATTTTAAAAAATCAGATCACAAAATATTAAAAACAAAATCCAGAACGCTGTTCTCTTTTAAAGGAACAGGGTCAATTATAAGAGAAAAGGTAGCTCTTCCTTTGATACAGATTGACATGTCCCAGGTTTTGTGAGAGGCAGGTCCAGGCCAGACTTGTCTTTGTGTTTCAGTTGTCTGACAGAGTGAACGACATTTCATGGCTACTCATCAATAAGAAAATGCGTATTGACTAAATTTAAAAATGAAACAATATACTAGTATAAACATTGGATACTTTTGTACAATGAAATCCAACAAAACTAGGATTAAAAAATGAATTAGAGCCGAAACCGGTTTGGCTCAGTGGATAGAGCGTCGGCCTGCGGACTGAAAGGTCCTAGGTTCGATTCCGGTCAAGGGCATGTACCTGGGTTGCGGGCACATCCCCAGTGGGAGATGTGCAGGAGGCAGCTGATCGATGTTTCTCTCTCATCGATGTTTCTAACTCTCTATCTCTCTCCCTTCCTCTCTGTAAAAAATCAATAAAATATATTTTAAAAAAATGAATTAGAAAACACCAGAGATAAATATAACTGGCGAGGCTGAATATATAAACTGCAATGAGAACTAAATTCATTAACAAAACCATTCCTTAAAAGGCACAAAGTTCCAGGTTTACACAATATAGACCACAAAGATATGAATAGTCTTTGAAAAAACATGTCAGTTGCATTGATAATCAAAGTAAAAAGGACACAAATTCCTGAGGTTTCATTTTTCTATTCCTTTAGGAAAAAAAAAGGAAATGTCAAAATCCATTGCAGCCAAATTTGCTGTGCTTGAAACAATGGAAACTAGGGAAGAATTTTATGAGACAATCCTATTCTTCCAAGGGAATAATTCAGAACATCAGCAGCAACACTAACTACCCTGTATGTCCAAAGACAGTACAGTAGCAACACTTTTAAAAATCAAAGTCTTCTTCGATAAAGATGACACTCATATCATGCAGAAAAATTTACCTAAGTTGTTATGCAAAAAAGTAGAGAAAAATTTATCTATAGACCATGATGACCACTAAGAAAGTGCTATGGCCACAGATGGACACAAATTGAAAAGAACCACACAAACATAAATGTTGGCTAAGTGACAGAATTATTCATATAAACTATTAAAAATTATTTAAAGGTAAATTATACCAAAAACTTACTGAGATTAATCAACACATTTTTGAGACTAAACTATAATGAAAAGTTACTTCCAGGAGTTCTCAACCTGTGGGCCGCGACCCCTGAAAATACATCCTGCATATCAGATATTTACATTACGATTCATAACGGTAGCAAAATTACAGTTATGAAGTAGCAACGAAAATAATTTTATGTTTGGGGGTCACCACAACATGAGGAACTGTATTAAAGGGAACTGCATTAGGAAGATTGAGAACCACTGCTAGACTTAACCATTTTAATTTTTTTTTTTTTTTTTGGCAAGGCTCATCATATTATAATACTTGGAAACTTCCAAATTTGGTACTATGCAACTTCACTGCCAAGATTCTAGAATATTAGATGAGATCATGCATGACCAAATCCCTCACTGTGGAATCTGAGGTTCACAGGGTGACACATTTAGCTCCTGACCAGGAAGGGTGTCCCTCAATCTAGTGCCTTCCGTGATACACTGAGGCTCTGGGTACTGCAGATTGCACATGTGCGAAGTGAGGCTCATTTCTGCGAAATCACTGTGAGAAGAGCCTGGAGTTTGGGGTGCTCAGTGAATCATAAGGAAGGCAGCCCTTTCTCTTATTGCTGGTCAGTGACCGTTTACTGCTGCCTTCAGAAGCGCTGGCCCAGGGCGGCTCACTCCTTGCTGGACCTCGATTCTTCTTCACTCGCAGACACTTGTGCCAATGCGTCCACTCCCTCTGGAAGAAAGCTCCTTTTTACTCACTAGACATGTAAGAACTTTCTAGATTCATTATTTCCTCTCATTTGAAAAAAGCTCAGCTATATTTCCCAAGGCATGCAGCCTGGGTACGTTCATAGGTGTTATACGGATAAGTTTCCATGGTCAAGTACATTGGGAGAAGCTGGGCTGCTCAGGACTCGGTGTGGCAGGCATTCCCAGAGCCGTTGATGCTCTTTGGGAATGAGATTTCATAGGTGAGCAGGCAGTATGTAAGTGTGCATTTGCACATAAGACTTTTCCTCTTTGGGGAACATCTTGGAAGATATGAGTGTGCAAAGATATCTGGAAGACTCTGGTCTGTGTTGTTATATATCCAAGTGACCCTTGTACTCATGCTAAGGCAGACCATTGGCCCGGAATATATATATATGTGTGTGTGTGTGTGTGTGTATATATATATATATATATATATATATATATATATATATATATATATATATATAGTAGCTCCAACAACTCTGTGAGAATAAATTTTATATTCTGGAAGAGAAGAAACTGCTCTTTTCAAAACTTGTGCAGCAAACTGAGGCTGGAGAAAATACATGGCTTTAAAATAGTTTTATCCCAGGCATTACTTATTTCCCTATTAACAGTAAATAAAGTGGGTGTCATAAAGCATTGATCACAATCAAGGGAATGCACAAGTTCTAAGGCCATGTTAGCATATAAGAAAGATAAGTCTGGTGAAAATTCCCCAATTCTGCATTTATTTCTCTAGCGTTGAAAAGCAACTGAAAGCACTTTTGTTAAAAGTCTGAATGAGTTGCCCAGCATTTCATTTCCGTGTGCTCTGACAGGCTCGTGAATGGTATGACTTCACAATTCACTTCAGAGTGTCCAAAGACCAGCAAGAAGAAGGGCAGGACTGTTCCTCTGGGTCCAGCATGAGAGCCAGCCCACCCGCTGGCCCGTGGGGTAGTACCACCCCTGTGTGTTAATTCCCGGTTCTGAGTGTCTGCCCTCATTAGGAGCAAGTTCACTTCCCCTGCTTCAGCATTTCCCTTTGTTCACTGGAAAAAGGCAAATAAAGTGTTGACTTTCTCATCCGAATGCCTGCTAGGAAATTTACTTTCTCTAAAACCTGGAGAGACCTTTATTGAATATTGCACTTTCTTGAATTCACCATCAGTCGTGGTATCAGTTCACGTTTACTGAATGTCTCTTGGTAATAGTCCTACATACCTTTACGTTTTGTTTTTGTAAATCTTCAAAATGAACTTCCCATTTCTTTGGGTGATCGCCACTGTGGTTTATTTGAGCTTTGTTGGGTGGAAGCTGTGCATGAAATCCAATGAAAGGACTTACAATGGACCCTCCCTTCAAGCCAGGGCCTTTGGCAGGTACCGTGGTCAGGGCCCACGAAAGCAGCCCATCACAGCAGAGAAACAGTGACCGTGATTAGAGAGTGGCTCATGGAGGCCACATGATGACCCCATAAAGATGACATTCAGAAGACCCCACACAGGGGGGCTCCCCAGCTTTCCCACATGCCAGCTGGGTGGCCTTGGGCAAATCAGGCACCCTCTCTGTGCCTCACAGGCAATAAGGAGTAAATGGGTTCGTGTACATAGAGGAATTAAAACAGTGCCAGGCATATTGAGAAACTTGTGGGTGTGCTATCCTTACTTTTTTCACTTAGGTTACAATGAATTCCTTGGCTTTCTCTATAGGTATGTTACTCATATTATAATACCTTCCCTGTTGCAATGAAAAGTGAATCTTCAATCTATTATTTCCTTAACCTAGTCTGGAAATGTGTCCGTATGTTGTATTTCTACAATGGTTCCTGGCTCAGGAAGAAATGTCACCAGATCAACAGATAACCTTATTAAACTGTGTTTAGAAAAAAAGTGTTGAGTAAGTAACTAAAGCTATGGTATTTCGGTGGAAAAAGAACATCTTAAAAGTGCCTAAAAGACTATCTTTTATAGAATCAATCCTTAACAATCTAATTAAATTCACTTTCAACTCAAATAGAAATGTGGCCATAAGATCTGCATGTGATCAGAATTTGTCTGAGGTGCAATGTCATAAAAACAAAACAAAACAAAACTAAACACCTTTTTGCTTTGCTTGTGCTTGGGATGGCACTTAGGATAAGAGCAAGAGGAGTCTGTTAAATGATAGCACCCGCACTATTTGATTATTCACTCAACCAACCAACATTTACTGACCATAAACAATAGGTAAGGTGCTTGTGGAGACACAAAGTTGAAAACACAAGGGTCCTCACTCCCCAAAGCCTTAGAACATGGAGAGAGTTAGATGCTCTAAGTTGTGAGATGCACAGTGAAAACGAAGGTCAGGTATTCCCCCAGGCAGCACTGGAGACCTTAAGAAGCTATGAAGCTCCCTGTTCTCATTTACAATGTCCGTGAGTTGTGCTTCTTACCCTGACGCAGGAAGCACGCTCACAGGGGAGGTGTTGCTTTTCGTCTGGATTATATAAGGTCATAATGAAAGCCATTCTACTTCATATTTATGGTTTTTAAAAAGCTTCCATATATTAAGACAGATAGTATAAATATACTATCAAGAGGACCACAACACAAGAAGTCTACACATTTTAAGTTTAAGAATCAAACAGGAGATTTCAAAAAATGGGCTACTTTGAAGTAGATCTAATAAAAAAGAGTCCTGAGCCTGAAGCTGCCCTCTGGATTCAGGGATGCTCAAGGCGAAAGTGGGGCTCTCTTTTCTGGGGTTCATCTCTAAGTCTCACGTGCATCCTTTACTTTTTGTTTACCTTACATGAAGTTCTGTGTCACTGGACCCTGGAGAAGTATGGAGAATGGAGGATTTCTGTCAATCATAAATGCAGAGAACATTTACAAAATGGCATTCATAAATATTTAGCTAGTTCATATTGGTTCCTATTTAAATGGTATGCTTGCTAATTCATTTTTAACTTTACTTAAAAAATAAATATCACAGATCACATCTTTTATGAATAGAATCCAAATATGGTGAGATCAAAGGTTAAATCTGTCCCCAGAATGTCAGGAAAGAGAACAAGAACAATACAATGCATTTAAAGCAATCTGCAGGATAGCAATATAAGCTGACTAAATCCAAGACCCAGATTTTCAAAAGATAAAGTGAAAATAAAAGGAGATGCAGTGAATGCGAATGCCTCATTATTTTTCTTAGCTGAACTGAGTGTCTGATAATGTCCTATAAAGACAGTTCTGTAAAACACAAAAAAAGAAAAGTTAATGACTTATTAATGAATTCCTATGGTGAGTAGAGAAAATAATTTATAAATCTACTGAGAATGTAAGGAAAGGGAATAATTTTATAAAAATTTAAAGCCTTGGGGGTTTCTTAGATTTTCAGCCAATAGGTTCTACTATTTGAAACATGTTTTCATCAATTTCATCATGTGTGTGTGTGTGTGTGTGTGTGTGTGTGTGTGTGTGTGTGTGTTCTGGATAGTGATGATCCCAGGAAACTCTTTCAGTGGAATAGGAAAGACAAAGATATTTACAGCTCAGCATTGGGAACAACAATGACACTAAACACTGAATTATCACAGTAAATAAAATGCCACAAGGAATATAATGATAGTGAGCAAGACAGGCTTGTCCCTTACAACCAGATGACACAGAATGTCCACACTCCCCCGTTTTATTTAGTGCCTTTCCAGAAGTTAACTTCATCAAATAAAAACAAATAACTTCATTGAATAAAAAGCAAATAAGGTAAAAGTTATAAATACTGAAATTATTACAAAGTACCAGCCTATCTAATAATAGACAAACATGGTAATTAACTGTACCTCTGACATGCTTCCCATTGGCTAATCAGGGTGGTATGCAAATTAACTGCCAACCAAGATGGCGGCTGGCAGCCAGGCAGCTGAAGCAAACAGGAGGCTTGCTTGCTCCAGTGAAGGAGGAAGCCAAGGTTCCCTGCCTGCCGCTGCTGGGCTCTCTAAACAATCCCCAGAAACCTGCTTTCAGCCAGCTGGGCTTCAGAGCTGGAGTTGCAACAGAGTTTCAATTATAGAAGCTAAACAAAGCCCAGATACCTGCTTTCAGCAGCCGAGGCCTCAGAGCTGGAGCCGGCCTCAGAGCTAAAGCTGACTCTCAGTTCCAGTGACAGCCATAGAAGGTAAATAAATCCAAGAATAAAAAAAAAACACAGAAAGAAAGGAGAGGTTGGGAGCTTCAGTCACCCGCCAGCCTGAAAACAGCCCTCAGCCCCTCATCCAGGCTGGCCAGGCACCCCAGTGGGGACCCCCAGCCTGAAGAGGGTGTGACCAGCTGCAAACAGCCATCATCCCCTCATCCAGGCTGGCCAGGCACCCAAGCGGGACCCCCACCCTGAAGCAATAAGATGGAGGCTAATTTGCATACCGTAGGTGGGTGGCAGCGGGCAAGGCTGTCCGCGGTCCGGACCCGGATCTGTGATCCTGCCGGGCAGGGGCAGTGCTTGAGGCTGTCTGCGGTCCCGGGACCCGGATCCATGACCCTGCCAGGCGGGGGGCACCATGGGAGGCTGTCTGCTGTCCCGAGACCCGGATCCATGACCCTGCCGGGCAGGGGGCAGCACTTGAGGCTGTTCGTGGTCTCGGACCCGGATCCATGACCTGGTGGGCAGGGGGCAGCGCTTGAGGCTGTCCGCAGTCTCAGACCCAGATCTGTGACCTGCTGGGCGGGGGGCAGCGCTTGAGGCTGTCCGCGGTCCCGGGACCCGGATCCATGACCCTTCCCAGCGGGGCAGCAGCTTGCATAGGACAGATTGGCCAGGGTTGGGCAGGGCAGGACGCCTGGCTTCCGCCCAGCCCCAGTCACTCTGGGCAGGTGAGCAGTGCAGAGAGCCTCTGGACAGGGGAGGCAGGCCGGCGGAGGGCGGCCTGTACTCCCCACATGGCAGTGGTGACAGCTGTGAGCGCGCCAAGCGGAGCCTGCAGGCTGAGCTGAAGTAGCGCCTGCAGGCCATCAGCGCCCAGGAGTGGCTATGCAAGATCCGCCTCCTGGCCCAGAAGGTGCAGGATCGCAGGGACAGCCACCATGGCGGGCCAGACTGACGTCCTCCTGGCCACACCAGGGGTGTTTGTGGATCTGCAAAGCCAGAGGCCTCCGGTGTGCTCATCCCCACCTGGCGTGCGAACATCCCCCAGCACACTGTCACCCTCCCGCGCCTGCAACAGTTGCAAACCAAGGCGTGTACAAGTTCCCCCCGCCTCTCCACTGCACTTCCATCAACCCAGCATGCCTAACACCCCCACAGGATGTGCACACATCCCCTCTGATGTGCTCACGTCCTTTGGAGAGTGTCTGGGTGTTCTGGGTGCTGAGGATGGGCACCTGTGAGATGACAGCGAGAGGGCGGAGTGGTGATGCCCTGTTCCCATGGAGGCCAGTGCAGCTATGAGAACACCTCTAGGGGGTTAATGCAGGTGCTGAGGCGGGAGCAGATGCAGACAGACACAGCTGGTGGGCATGAGCGGCCCTCTCTGAGGTGCCTTCGGTCAGTGTTCAAGATCAAGAACCCAGAGGCAGAGAAGAATTCCGTCCTCTCAGTGAAACAGTGGGATAGTTGGGGTGACTGTAGAGGAGGAATGTGCACTTTGGGTGCCAGAACCCATGAGCGAAGGCTGCCCTGACTGAGCCTCGCTTGCTTGGGGCCTAGTGCACTCCTGCCAGGCAGTGGATGACAGGACGTACTTTTCCGAATTAATGAGAGAAAACGTTGATTCTCCTGCTGCCCATGAAGGTGGAAAGTGAAGTGGGGAGACATGTGGGGAGTCAGCGAGGTTCCCTGTCTGGGGGTTCCAAATCTGCTGTTGGTTTCTTTCACCGCTGACTAGAGATATACAGAGTGTCTCCCCAAAATGTATACACACTTTGAATACCTACTAATTCTAATGGTTTTAAGCATAAGAAATAAACAACAATGGAGCTGTTATCTGTTAAAAGTGTGAGCACAAACAGGTAGTTGGACATTCCCTGAGGGGTCTCAGATTGGAGAGGGTGAAGGCCAGATTGAGGGGCCCCTTTTCCCCCCTACCCCAGTGCAAGAATTTCATGCACCGGGCTACTAGTTCTATATAATAAAAGCCTAATATGCTGTGTCTGGTCATCTGTTCAACCAATCAAAGTGTAATATGCTAATGATATGTTAAGGCTGCTCAACTGCTTGCTATGACATGCACTGACCACCAGGGGGCAGACAGTCAACTGGTCGACCAGTCTCTATGACCACCAGGGGGCAGATGCTCTGTCTGGTAGGTTAGCTTGCTGCTGGGATCTGGCCGCTCAGGATTGAGAGAGATGGGCCAGACATGCCCTTGAGCCCTCCCGCGGTCCCTCCACAGCTGGCCAACCTCCTGCGTCCCTCCCTGGCCCTGATCATGCACCAGTGGGGTCCCTCGGCCTGGCCTGCACCCTCTCACAATCTGGGCTGAGGGACTCCCCCCAACCCCCTGCCCGAGTGCACGAATTTCATGCACCAGGTTCTAGTGTAATTATAAATTAGTATTATTCACTGACATGATCATCCATATGGGGAAAAAATGAAACAAAAAATAGGATTAAGAGTGTTCAGTTAGTTAGCCTGTTAGAAGCTGCAAATATTAAAATTGGGAGTTTTTCCTATATGTCAGAATAATTCATTAGTACGTATAATTTATAAAAATTAAAAACCTATTCACAGAGTTAAAAAAATAGAAAATACTTAGAAATTGACAAGAAATGTACAAGGCCTCTATAAACAAAACTATAGGATTTTCTTGCTGTTTAGGGAAAAAAGCACATGGATGTGTTGCTAAAGGTACAAAATAATGTTCTTGGGCATGAAGGCTTGGTGCAGCAGAGAATCAGAATTAGTGAAGAGCTAATCAAAATTGGCACTTTGGAGAAACCGAGTAACTCAGGAGGGTTGGAAGGAAGAGAGCACACCCCAAGGCGGCTGCCACAGGATCATGGTAACAAAATGCAGTTTCATCCTGAAAGAGGATGAGTGCCCACCACAAGGCCATGTCGCTGCCAAATACCTACCATGGGCACTGTGGAAAGCCTGTGGCTGTTCCCCATGACGTTACCATAACCATATGTGAAGGCTAAGGAAATCTGGGCTTTGAATTATGTATGCATTCTAATAGTTCTGCAAAGAGACATTTATTAGGTGCCTTCACATTTTAAAACTTCACATTTCATCTTATACTTGAAAAATGCCTTACAAGTCATTGAGAAAGCAAATAAATAAATAAATAAATAAACAAACAAACAAACAAATACATACTATATAGTACCTCACTGCAGAAAGAGGCCAAGTATGTGTTTTTAGGCCATGCTTAATTATAATCAGAACTCCCCTTATGCACTGTTGAAAATCCAAGAGAATACAAGTCCAAGAGAATAAAAGTATCAATAATGGGAACACAATGCTCATATGTATATTTGAAAAGAAAGAATAAAACAAATGATAAGAGTTTAATATTAGAAAAATATTAGTGAATTCAGACAGACCTTTCTTCACATCACTGTAGCGCATAAGAAATATACTTGAATACCTCCCATTCAGGCTCATTCCGAAGTCTCAAGGCCATAAATCTCAAAACATAACATTCAAAATGACATCTGAATGTTGAGTGTATGCATAATGGCTGAACTCCATGGAAAGAAACTTGGGCAGTTTCTTCAGAATGGAAATACATAAAGAATTTTTAAAGTGGCCATTTTTTATACTTGATAATTTTACATGCCCTTAAACTAGATATATTTTAGTACTCGTTTTAACTACTTTAAAAAATGAAACCCTTTAAAGATAAGAAAAATACAAAAAAATACTGTGAAAACACCAGTGAACCTGCCATCCACACCTACAGAAAAAATGTCAGCAATTCTAAGAAACTCTCTTCCTCTCTTCACAGAGGCAACTGGCACCCACTCTTCTATACTTCCACCACATCTACATATCACCATAAACAAAAGCAGTGTTGCTCTCTCCATTTTAACCATATAAAATGGCATCCGTATTTGGCCATTTGCTAGTTTTTATTCAATTTGATGTTTGGGATGTTCATCTCTGCTAGAATATACAAACCCAGTTCATTTTCTTAATTTCTGATTAATCTTCTTGTCTCTAAATATAGCTTAAGTGAATTATTTATTTTCCTACCCATGGACATTTGTAAGCTGCTCTCAATTGTTCACTCGAATAAATGACGCTGAAATAAGCATTCTGGAACCTGTCTCCTTGGGGATACTCACTGAAGTCTCTCTAAGTAGAATAAGCAGTGGGATTTCTGCATCAAAGTATGTATAATTATATCTTCCTAAAGTAGTTATTTAATTTTCACTCCCAGCAGCAGTACAGCAGTTCTTCTTTTATATGCAATCTTGTTTCAAGTAGCTGAGACTCTCAAAATGTTACTAGTCTGGTGGTTGTGCAATGGAAACTGCTTATATAATATGTATTCTTCTGATTACTAGGGAAGCTGACTATCAATTCCCATTTTTCATATCCTTTCCATATATACATGCAATGTATATATTTCATGATTTGTAGAATGGAGAACTTTTACCAGTTCTCTTCATGACAGACATCTTCTCTTGGACCTGAGTGTTAATTCACCTTTGTTGTTATTGTTAATCCTCAGCCGAGAATATTTTCCCATTGATTTTTAGAGAGAGTGGAAGGGAGAGGGAGAGACAGAGAGAAACATCGATGTGAGAGAGATACATTAATTGGTTGCCTCCTGCGCACACCCCAACCAGGGCCAGGGAACCTGCAACCGAGGTACGTGCCTTTGACCAGAACTGAACGTGGGACCTTTCAGTCTGCAAGCCAACGTTCTAGCCACTGAGCCAAACTGGCTAGGGCTCTTCACTTTTTTAATGGTGTTTTTGTACAACTGAAAATTTAAATTTGAATGTTCTAAAATTATCAACCTTGCCGTTTTAGTTAGTGCTTTTGGACTCTAAAGTTCTCACAAAAGCAGGAGCAACACAACAGTTGTGAGAATGTAAATTGGTGAGAACACTATGGAAAACAGAATGAAGTTTCTTCAAAAAAATTAAAAAAATAGAAGCACCATATCATCCAGCAAAACACTATGTTGAAGTCATAGCTGCATCCCTATGTTCACTGCAATATTATTCACAACGACCAAGACATGGAAACAACTTAAGTGTCCATTAATGAATGGATGAATCAAGAGAATGTCACTCACACACACATACACTAAAATATTATTCATCCATAATAAAGAAGAAAACCTTGTCATTTGTTAAAATATCAATGGTCTTAAAGGCCTTATGGTAAGTGAAATGAGTCAGACAGAGAAAGACAAATACTGTATGATCTCACTCTTACGTGGGATATAAAAGCCAATTTATAGAAAATGGTATCAGATTTGTGGTTACCAGAGATGGGGGCGTGGGGAAGGGAAATTAAAAGAGGGTAGTCGGGAGGTACATACTTCCTGTTATAAGTAAGTACTGGAATTGTACAACATGATGGCTACCGTTAACACTGCTGTATGATATATATGAGAGTTGTTAAGAGAGTAAATCCTAAGAGTTCTCATTACAAGAAAAAATACATTTTTTATTTTTCTTTTTTCTCTATATAAGATGAGCAATGTTAACTGAGCTTATTGTGGTGATCACAGCATTTGTAAGTCAAATCATGATGTTATATACCTTAAATTTACAAGTGCTATATGTCAATGATATCTGAATGAAACTGGAAAAAAAACTAGAAAAAAACTGAAGCTCAGAATGTTAAAACCTTCTATATAATACACTGGGAGCACATATTTATGACCATAATAACAATCAAAATAGAAACATAGGCATGGACACATGGAACAGACCCAGAACTGACAGAGGAGAGCAGCGAGGGAGACTAGATGAAAGAAGGTGAAGGGATTAGCCAAAGAACACATATGCATAGCCCATGTACACAGACAACAGTGTGGTGGTGGCCAGAGGGGAGGGGGTGAGGGGCCGGAGATGGGTGGAGGTGGGTGAATGGGGATAAGGGGGGGAATGGGGACATCTGCAATAGTGTCAACAGTGAAAATAAAGCAAAAAAAAACCAAACAAACATTAAGTCCCACTGTGCAAAGGTATATGAAAATCATACAGTCGCATATATTCACAAGATACAAATGCTGCCTAAAGTGTGAGAAATACAATATTCCTGAAATAAATTATACATGCTTGGAAAGTATCTAACCCCCCTATTTTAAATGCTTCTTTTAAATTAACTTCCGATTTATTTAAATTTAAAATGATTTTTGTCTATGCACATATAAAAACTATGTTTAAATAAATAACTCTGACATATAAACAGGTGTATGAAGCATATCTTTTCTACATGAATTTAGGCAAGGAACCAACTTTTACCAATTTAAAAGCAAAAGGTCTTAACAATTTGCCAAAAATGCAGCCCTACCCTCAAAATACAAATAAGCTGAATATCAAGGGCTATGTAAATTTTCATAACTTTTAATAGAAAACGTACTTGAAAGCAATCATAGGCATTCAACAATATCTGTTGATTGATAAAAACATTGTAACAGTACGACAGGCATCTCCCTCCCCATACATCAAACTTTCAAGGAAGAGATGCCTACAGGCTACAGGAGGATTCAACAAGGCCATCACATAACAATGGGTTGGGCATGATTAGAAAGATGTATTTTTTGTTGTTGTTGTTAATTCTCACCCAGGGATATTTTTCCATTGATTTTTAGAGAGAGTAGAAGGGAGAGGGAGAGATATATAGAGAGAAACATCGATGTGAGAAAGACACATTGACTGGTTCCCTCCCACACTAGCCTCAACTAGGGCCAAGGATCAAGCCTGCAACTGAGTTACATGCGCTTGACCGAAATCGAACCAGGGACCCTTCAGTCCACAGGCTGATGCTCTATCCACTAAGCCAAACCAGCTAGGGCAAAAGATGTATTTTAAAAAATAGTTCAAGAATAGAAAGACACACAGGGAATACAATGCACACCCCCATTACCTACAAAGAGGCCTGATTTATAATTTGATGATGAGTTGATTATAAAAGCCCCACTTCCTTCCATTAATCACAGCATCTTGGGAGGAGACCTGGGGGAGGTGAAACTAGGGTGATACCTGGGAAGCTGAAAGAGAACCAGGTCCGAAGGAAACAGATGGACGATTTTCAGCCACAGACCCAATTTCTTCACACTTTGGGGATAGTCATTAACCTCTTTGGATATCTAATGAAAACTGTTCAAACTTTTGAATAGAAACAAAAATATTATTAAGAAGACTGCTGAGACCCCATGACATCTACTATGAACCTCTGCTCTAGGCGTTAATGTCCAGCAAGAGTCTGATACCTATTGGAAGCCTTAAGTAGCTGAAAAAGGTGGGGGCAGTTGAATCAAGACCCTCTTTTCTGGGACTTTCTAAAACTGAGGATTAAAGTTGGTAGGGCTACTCAGCTGACATAGTTTTCAGCCTTAAGGGATCCATCTGAAGTCTCCGTGGGCTTCATAGAGCTTTGCACATTACACTTTTTTGAAGGAACCACATTATGGAAATACACATGTTAACCAACCCTCACCCATATCCTTATGTACAGCCAGTAAACATTTGATGATTGTAATTATATTCAAATATGTACTTCGTCCCTAAAGAACCACTTCTTCATTAAGAATAGCACATTGTCTTCATTATAGTCAAATACAAAAGTATGCTCACACTTCAGAATGTCATTGGAACACTCTAGTTCTCTCACCCGGGGCAAAAGGACTCGGGTTAATTAATGCTTTTTATCTACAAAGCCAGGCAAATCCCTTTATTATTTATTTACTTTTAATTTGAAAGAAAAATGCAAATTAAGCATATTTGTGATTTGACTAATCATTTTCTTTTCTATAAATAGCCTTGTCATAACTCGTTTCAGCTCTAAAATCACTAATAAGCAAGTTCATATTTATTTATTTAAGCCTGACCTTTTTAACGTGATGCTATTTTTCTTTGCAGACACAGAATGCTTGAATGACTTGTTTTTACTGGCCAACTTCTAAGCCCTCCCTGTTTCTTAAATAGTATATGCCTTGGTGGGATTTTCATAGTAACACTAGCAGATTCATCATTTGTTTCACTTTGTCACGTTTTGAGAAAGAAATGGAGGCTTACTCTCGTGCTTCTATGTCGGGGCACCACGGTGAGTACCCTTGGTTAACAGTTCTCTGTTCCACTCTTGTGGGTCTGCAGAGCTCCCCTGTGCTGGCCGGGAAAGTACAGCCATCAGTGTGACTAAGGGGTCCATGTGCTTGGACGGCCCCACCTCCCCAAGCCCTGGTCCACCCCACAGTTAACAACTGCTCTATACTCTCTAGCTCTGATTGCATGCTCACCGTGCTCCCTCTGAAGGAGGTAGCTATCTAAAGGGATGTGCTCCTTGTCTGAAAGGCCTTCACAATGCCTCTTGATGTATCCAGGCCCAAATGAGTTAGGTGTATTTTAGACCAGATGAGGGTGAGAGGTCAGATGAGCTACTGCTTTGTATTCTGACTTTTTACTTTGTTTTCTTTCTTTTTCCTTTCTGGAAGGCTTACTAATAAGACCTAGAACTTTCCTAACCCAGGTTGAGAAAGTTCAACAATTATATACAAAGAACCTGCCATTGAAAGAATATGATGAGAGAACCCTATTGCATTTCACGCAAAATCTATGAGCTTCAAAATACATTAGGGGAAAAATGTTCTGGTGTCTATATAGGGATCAGCAATTTTGTCAAAACTCACTGAAATGTACACTTGAGGCTGGCTGGTGTGGCTCAGTTTGCTTCTTGGGGCTCAAACCTCAGTGAGGGGTGCATGAGGCAGCCAATGGATATTTCTCTCTCATTAATGTTTCTATCTCTCTCTCCCTCTCCTTTCCTCTCTTTCTAAAAAAAAAAATCAATAAAAACATGTTCATAAAAAAAAGAAATGTATACTTGAGATAGTATATACATTCTATGTATGCTTTACCTCAATAAAGTTCACCTGAAGTCTTAGAGGAACACAGGTTATGGGGCTGCTCACCTTGTGGAAAGAGCCATTTGGGATGCTCTTCCATAGCCTTCAAACTAAGTCCCAAGGAAGGACCACCCAGGAGTGGCCGATGGCTGGTTAATGGCCTGAGGCTTGACCAGCACTGCACTGGCCCTTTTCTTCAGTAGAATGAAGGTGGGACATAGAATTTGCTCTCATTAAAAAAGAATAATAATAAATAGTATATTTTAATTAAAGTATTTAAAAACTTTATATATGGGTTATTAATAGAAAAAATACATAACTTCCTTTATAAATTTTTTAGCTTCTGAGATCTCCTAAAAGTAAGTAAGAAGGCCAATCTATTGTGGTCTATTTATCGTTCAAAATAATAAACAATAAAACATTTTATAAAAGAGAACCTATGTATAAACACATCTTTCTACCATCTGATTTTAATGACCAAATCGAAAGGGGATTTCTGGGGACTGGAAAAAGCTACAAAACAACATTTATAAAATGTGTTATGTTCAAGAAAATATTTGTTAGGAGACTAATTTGCGTTATATTCAAAGGCTTTCAAGCATGTGAGATAGCACATCCAACTTTGGTTAAAAATTCTTAAAAAAATGATATTTGGATAATTTTATTCCCTTTGAAAGAGAAATACAAAGGTCTGCAACAAACAGTGATTCACTCCTGTGAGTCCTGGCACATACAAAGACTTTGGAAGAAAGTCTGTCAACCATCAAAATACTGATTTTCACTGATGAAAGACTCTGAATCCAGACTCTCATTACATTTTTAAAAACAATGTAATTAAAATGTGGTTAAGGAGAAAAGTTTGGTTTTCTCTGTCTTAACAAGTCAGTTTATTGGAAATAGTTTACCCCAGTACTTCAGCTGGTTTCATAAGAAAGAGCCTCTTGGAAGTCTAAGAGGACGCTCTATTCAGGAGAGCAATTATGACAAGGTTATTGCTCTTTCTAATCAATAGCTCTATTAAAATCTATGAAAAGATTGCTATTAAAGCATTATAAGATTCTCATTAGGCCATTGATAGTAACATTTTAGTTAAATAGTACAACTTTGTACTGATTTCATTATTTCAGCTAACATACTGTTCAGGTAATAAAATTAAGTTTATACAGCAAACAAAAATAATACATCCCTGACAGGCCTAAACCAGAAAAATAATAAAAGATACTAGGCATAATTTTAGACACAGTCTACTCACGGACTGGTTTTCAAAGGTAAACGACCTCTGTAGGACTCTCCAACTCTTTTTCAACCATACCTGATACTTAGATTCTGGACACTCAAAGGCACATACATAGTAATATGCAATGGGAGTTTTCTGTTCCCTGCAACATCTCTTGAAGTAAGCTTCCTCCAAAAATATGATATTCCAGAGTTAATGAGAACACTGACACTACTCGTGTTCAAATACCAGCACTGGCAACGCTCAGTGATCACTGAACCTCTGGGAGATTAACTGTATCTGGCACATGACAAGCTTTCTTAAACATTTTAAATAGTCTAAAAAACACAGGAAGATGCACATTTATTCATGTATGCTTAAAAGGAAATCATGGACATTATGACATGCATTTTGGGTCTGTGGATTGAAGCCTGATCCCACTGACAGTGCGATGCAAAATAATAACACGGACTTGGACACTTCCTGTCAATTCAACGCGGTCAAGTCATTTCAACTCTCTGAACCTCAGTTTTCCAATATTCAAAATGGGATAATAATATTTTGTACAACCATCAGGGGGACTAGAAGAACTAGGAATGTAAATGATATCATCCCTGAATCCTAACTGTCATGAACTCAGAGTAGTTTCCCTTCCTTGCTTGACCCATTGCCGAGTATTCTTAGAGGCACTGATAGAGTGAAATGTGATGTCAGGAAGACTGATCTTGGAGAACAAACTTTGCAGATTTTGAATTTGATGATATCTATAAATTTCAACAAAAATAAAGACTTAATTCTACCTGTGAGGGGGCCAAGAAATACTTCTTAAAGCAGGTGACTCTTGAGATGACTCAAAACATCAAGAGAAATTTTGTAGGCAGAGAGAAAAAAAGAGGGACAGAGAAAAGGGAGAACGCCACAGAGTATCAACCAAAAAGTTCCAGGGGCCCCAGGGAGCATTTTTAAGCAGATGTTTGTGGCTGAGATGCTGAGTGTGAGTGGAATGGCAGGTGACGATGGTGGGCCTGTGATGGCACGCTGGAAGATGCGCTGTCTCCTGTAAACGATAGGGCCAGATGTCAAGGACCTTATGGCACGGACCGAATGTCTCCATGGATGTCTTGGACAAAACCAAATGCCCTGCAGGGCCTCACCTATCTTGATAAATATGCCAGGTTCATAGCATCTATTGTCCTTTATAGAAACTATAAAATAATCCCAGCAGGACAGAGCCCATCGCTGTTACATAACACTGTTGGTTTTATGAGTGCCTTTCTAACTTTTATTTTTTTAGCATCATTATCCTCGCCCACAAAATCGCCACTTGTCATTGTGTGCTGCTGACTGCAGAGGCAGGAGAGCTGCTCAAGCACAGGCTTTCACTGCACATGAATGCAATCAGCTGCTGCCTCTCCTCCCAGGGCGAGCAAAAAACTCAGACGAGTAAATAGCATGGCTGCCTCTTTATTTTTAATTTCACAAAGTTCATTACATGTAAAACAAAGATGGCTTTAGGATTTGGGGCAAGTTGCTAAGAAGATTCTTTAGGGCCTAACGTCTAAGCATATAGTCTTGACTATACTTTCAAAATATTTCAATGATTAAAGTGCTTGAGTCTGAAGAAAGATTTCTGATCCACTGCTATTAAGAAATATTAAAGTTACTGGTAAAAGCTAAGACTCTAATAGCTTGTTCTTGAAGGGACAGAATAATTAGGAGCCACTGACGCAAGACTGAAGTACAAGCAGTTTCTGTAAACACACATTCAGCCCCAGTGGCCCACAGGCACATGGTGTAGGTACTCCGCCAGCCGAGCAAAACCAAATCCATAGCAAATCTTCTTTCTGCTATAATTATTTCTATGCATGATTTTATTTTTTCACCCAATTTTCAATTATTGGCATCTATATTTATAAAACATTATATAAATATATTTTACAAAGCTAGATTTATTCTTTACTTAAGTAGATAACAAAATCACTTTATGAAGAAATCGTTAATATAGAAAAACTTCAATTACATATTAATATTGAGATTTCTTTGCAAAACTGTCCTCCTAATTTAGAAACACGACTTTGATGCATGCCCAAGGTGATATGTTTATTTAATTGGTCATAGAAGAAATGAAAATAGTTTCACAAATGCTGCTCCTTGTTGCTAGGTTCAGCCACAAAATGGGCATGTTCCAATCCAACCAGTGCATGAATCTCAGAGGGAGAAGCTTGGACTTTGAGAAACTCCCTCCCATGGAATTTATGATGATAGAGAAACTTGGCGTGGCCATTCCCATAACAAAGAGCATGCATTTCAGACCATAAGGAAATGGTAGACCCTTGTCCATGAGCTTCATCAGAGACAACAGTGAGGGGGTGCAAGGCCAGCAGGAGGTTAGGTGTGGTGAGGACAGGGGAATTGAGTCTATTTTCAAAAACTAAAGCAAATTAAAGTAGAAAACAGGTAAGCACCAGCTGACACTCTTGCTCAGTACAAAATGCTGTGTTAGCTATAAGGGGGTACGGCTTAAGGACAATCTGCTCAGGAGGGGGGACGCCAGGTGTGTCACTGATAATAAGAGGAACACGAAGGCAAATGAGCTCAGAAGCTGTCTAGTTTTGGAGTCTTGTAAGAAATTCCTAGAAAGCACCCTTTCCTGCTTATGCTGCAGAACCACGGGCATCTGGCAGACTCTGGACCTCCCCAGGCACATCTTCATGCCAGCGGATGCCCTCACACAGGAGAGACACAGATGCAAGACTCAGACCAGGATCTGCTTTAGTAAAACTTTCTGGGACCTCCTAGAGTGAGAGAGGGCCTCCCCACTCATGCCACCCAGCCCCTATGCTCAATTCCAGCAGCACAGAAATCACACTACCATAGTTACCTGATACCTGGTAATTATGTAAATATCTGAGTGTCTATCTAGTCCAGTAGGTTCGAGTTCCTTGAGGACACTGAATAGTTCCTGACCCAAGTCTTTATCAAAGGGACATTTGATCAGAGAATGAACACAATAAGGAAGCCAGGGAGAGTGACACAGCATCCCATCCCTGGAGGAGACATCCTACTTCCGTGCAGCTTCTCCACGAGTAGCAGCAGCGTGGGGATATTAGCATTTCAAAGTGTGCAGAACTAGCATGTGCTGGAAGCATAGCTCATATCCTAAGACATGAAGCTTAAGGTTCAGGAGGTAACAGACACTGAACAAATAAAAAAGGAAATATGTCCTTGAAATTATGCGAAGTCCTTCAAGGTGAATGCATAAAGGGGTTGGGAGAAGGGATAATGGGGGCCTACTTGGGTTGCGGAGGAGTCAGGTTTCTCTAAGAAGAGAAACAATTTGAGCTGGGACCCGAGGGACAAGAAAGAGCCGGGGACACTCCAGGTGGACAAGGCTTGGTGCATTCTGTGAACTAAAGGAGGTCAGGTTTGCAGGGAGAACACCAAGGACAGCTGAAGGCTTTGCAAAGATTTGAATTCAGTCTAGTGGGTATGCATTATAATGCATGCAAAATGCAGTCTGATTTACAAGATCACTCCTAATAGAAGGGGCTGAGGGAAGGAGGCAGGTGTAGAGCTTCTAGATATAATGTAAACTGACCCGGACTCGGAGCCTGACTGCTTGGGAATGAGGGCAGGGGCAGCATGGCTGTGGGCACAGGAGCTGGAGGCAGCATGCCTGCACTGGCATCCCAGCTCTGCCACCTACATGCTGTCTGGCTGTGGGCAAGTTGCTTCTCTCTCCAAGGCTCAGTTTTCACACCAGGAAAAAGGAAGGAGGAATATTATTACCAGGATTAAGTAAAATGAAACATGTTAAACACAGTAAGCCCCAAATAAATATGCTGATATCAATCATTGTGTCTATTACTGTCATATTTATTCATACATTATCACTCATCCAAGGCCTACTCAAGGCATGGCACTGTGAAAATGAAGATCTATGAGAAAATGTTAGATGAACTGGATTTCTGCTCTTTCTTGTATAGGGAAGACAACAGGGATCAGTGCAGGGAAAAGAGCTTACTTAGTGCACATTTAAGGCATTTCACACCTACTGATGGGGGGCTCTATGGTACTGTTATTTTCTAGATGAAAGATAGCAGTAAGAGGAAGGAGGAAGCCTATCTTTAATGAATAGCTTCTTAAGGCAGAAAAAGTAAGTTTCTACGAGTGGTTCTGGAAACTGATAATTTGGAAGTGGAAATATCCTCAAGCTTTTGCAATGATCCCCTCTGAAAAGACGAAGGGCATAGACCTCACTTGAGACAGCTGTGGTGGCTCTGATAACACAAGCCAATCAAATCTCCAGGCCTTCAATGCCTGTGGCTGAACTACACAGAGGGTGGGATTTCTAGGAAAAGCAATTGTACAGAACAGTGAATGTGCAAGAAGGCCACTTATCAGCTGGAACAGACCCCATGGGTTGTGGGCTGAAGGATGATGACGCCATTTCACAATCAATATGACCTTCAGGGAGAAGCAAGGTCAAACCAAGCTCTTCAAGCACAGAATCTTGGATAATTTAAAGTAAATACACTAGTAGACAAGCACCACTTTTCTAAGCTCCAAATTGTGTGACTGTTAGGGTTGGGTAGGATGATCTGGGCACAGCTGCTAGAGCTTTTGTGAGCCACCAGAATGGAATGAGCACTTATCCCTCTGCTTCACAGGCATACACACCCTCCCACAGCCAGCTCTTTCATTAACAGAAGACAGTGATGTGGTGGGTGAGACTGGAGAAGGGACTGGCCTGTGTGGTGGGCTGGACACTGCCCTTCCCCAAAACTTCCACATCCTAATCCTTGTGTGGGAGCTGAACCATGGCCCAAAGATGTCCACATCTGAATCCTCAGAATTGGCTAATGGACTTTGCAGATGTGATTTAAGGTAAGGATCTTGAGATGGGAAGGTCATCCTGAACTGTCTTAGTGGCCTGAATTAAACAGGGATTTTTATAAGAGGGACTAGGAGATGTGATGGTGAAAGCAAGAGGTTGAAATGAGACAGGAATTGGGTGGCTTCTGGAAGCTGGAAAAGGCAAAAAAAAAAAAATAGAATTATTCTCTAGAACCCACATAAGGAACCACCCTGCCAATATCTTAACTTTACCCCAGTGAAACGGATTTTATACTTTTGGGCTCCCACATTGTAAGAGAATAAATTTGTGTTGTAAGCTGTCAAATTTGTGGTACATTTTTATAGTAGCCACAGGAAACCAATAATACCTGCTCACCTCAGGCAGTCGTTGCTGGCTCTGTGGGATCTTCCTTCCATAGGGAACATGGATTCTGATGGGCGAGCTGTATTTCATGGGGAAGGGGCCCAACATGGGTGGGGCAAGCAGAAGGACTAGGTAAAGTGCCAGTAAGCCACTCCCTCTCAGGTCCAATGGAGATATTTTTATCTCTGCCTCTCTGAGCCATAAGTGTATCTCTCAGTTGATTCTGAAAAAAGAGGAATCTAATATGGCATGTGCTCCTAAAACCTTAATTAGTTTCTTATGTGTGAAGAGGACTGGTAACTGTCTGGAGGTATACACACTATATATATCTCTGCTATTGCTTCTGTTTTTATGGATAACACTGATGGAAACACCTGTTAATGCTAATCAAAAGAAAGCTGTCATAGCCATACTAATTTCAATAAAGCAGACTTCAGAACAACAAAGATTATCAAGGACAGAGAGTGACATTACATAATGGAGAAGGATCAATTCTGCAAGAATACATAATCATCTCAAATGTGTATGCACCTAACAACCGCGAGTCAAAACACATGAGGCAAAACCTGATAGACTGAAAGAACAGACAAACCCATTCTTACACGTGGTGACTTCATATTCCTCTCTTAGGAATTGATGAAGCAAGCAGGCAGAAAATCAGTATGGGTTGAAAGGATCGGAATAGCACGATCAATCAACTTGACCTGATTGACATTTAGAAAACACTCCATCTCACAACAGGATTATATAGATTTTTCTAAAAAATACAAGGAAAAATTCACCACAATCAACCACAAGAGCCATAAAACTAACCTTAAATTTGGAAGTATAGAAATCATATAAAGTATATTTTTAGACCATAAAAGAATTATACTAGAAATCAGTAGCAGGAAAGTCATGGAAGATCCCCCAAATATTTGGAAATTAAACAATATACTTCTAGGTACTCCATCCGTTAAAAAAAGAAGTCTCAAGGGAAATTTAAAAACATTTTGAACAAAATGAAAATAAAAATTCCACCTATCAAAATTTGTGAGATGTAGCAAACGTGGTACTTAAGGGAAATTGACAACAATTTCACAAGTTGGTAAAGAGTAAAGATCTATTGCTTAAAGTATTACAAAGGGTATTACATATGTATCCATTTTATCCCCCCGCCCTAGACAGTCCCCTAGCCTCCCCTATCCCCCAGTGTCTTATGTCCATTGGTTATGCTTATATGCATGCATACAAGTCCTTTAGTTGATCTCTTACCCCCCTACCTCCTGCCCCCCAACCCTCCCCGGCCTTCCCGCTGCAGTTTGACAAAACCCTTTGTAATACTTTAAGCAAAAAAAAATAATAATAATAAACCAAAAAAAAAAAATAATTTGATCTAATATCTAGATCCCAGAAAGGCCACCATCAGTAGAAGTTCTTGACCTCAGAGTGAATATTCAGGAGAATATGAAGCATGTTAAGACCCAAGAACAAGTGGCATGACCATCTTTTTTTAAAAATATATATATTTTATTGATTTTTTTACAGAGAGGAAGGGAGAGAGATAGAGAGCTAGAAACATCAATGAGAGAGAATCATCAATCAGCTCCCTCCTGCACACCTCCTGCTGGGGATGTGCCCACAACCAAGGCACATGCCCTTGACCGGAATTGAACCTGGGACCCTTCAGTCCGCAGGCCGACGCTCTATC
The DNA here is from genome assembly GCF_963259705.1 of Myotis daubentonii. NCBI lineage: Eukaryota > Metazoa > Chordata > Mammalia > Chiroptera > Vespertilionidae > Myotis > Myotis daubentonii. The sequence continues at coordinate 91,317,732 of NC_081843.1, read as the reverse complement.
CACTGAGCCAAACCGGTCAGGGCGTCATGACCATCTTGATAAAGTAAATCACGATGTAATTGAATCCCCAGTGGGTTACATATCAATACTTTCTTTGCCATAACACAGGCTAGTTTATCTTTTTATTTAGCACCAAGAAAAACCTAAGAAAAGGCATTTTTATAGAATAAAACTTTTGTAGCAAAGACAAAGTCACTGATTTGCTCAGATGACGAAATACAAGTGAGGATTAAAATCATCTTAGCCAGTGAACTGCTTACACCTTCACCAACTGGTTAACAATTTATAAAACGCTTTTAAAGAAAACTCAAAAAATCTACTGGAAAAGGTCAGGAGGACTCACCAAGGCCTTGCTTTCAGACTAGGACCTGGACCCAGTTTTAGAATTCTTCTCTTCTTCTTGGACACCCAGCATCTGAGCCTCTTCTCTGTTAAGAAATTTCACCAGAGCAGTAACGGGCATCTCCTGAGACACTGAGCTTGGACATAGATTCATATATTGTGAAACTTGGAGGGACACTCTTTTGAAAGGGTGAATGCTTTTGGTACTAAGAGAGTTGTACTGTGTCCGCAGCAATACACATGACATTTAAATATGTGAAAGTGTGGAAAATAAAGTGCATGCTGATATGGGTAAAAAAAAAAAAAAAAAAAAAAGAGTAAAGATCTAATATCTATAACATAAGCTTCTATCTCAGGAATGTATAGAAAGAAGAGAAAATTAGACATAAAGCAGGCAGAAGGAAGGAATAATAAAACTAGAGCAGAAATTAATGAAATTAAAGTTGAGAAAATGATAGAGAAAATCAAGAAAAATAAAATCTGGTTCTTTGAAAAGATCTAAAATCAATAAACTTCTCTCTGAGCTAACCAACAATCTTAGAATAACTGGAGGGATTTAAAACATATGTTTTATTGAGTCAAATATCTCAGAATTTAAAAGAATTACTCTCCTCTGCTTCCCCGTTTGATTACTGAATCAGGGTTTAAAGCAGCACAGGGAAAACAAATATATCGCTAAATGCCATATACTCAGCAAACCTACAGATCTGTGTACTGTTGTTAGATGAAGAGCTCAGGACAGTTTTATGGTGGGATCCAGGAGGAGGTCCTTAAATTGGTGGCCTGTGTGGCATTAGTCTGTTTCTTGCACATCAGTCCTTTGCTTTAGCTAGTCACACTCACTTCACATAAAGGTTTTCTGATTTTCAAAGCGTTGTTCAGAGTAAACTGATTGTGGTTCTTGAGGAATTTTTTGCTTTTTTTTTTCTCATTAAAAAATAAATACAGGCCGAAACCGGTTTGGCTCAGTGGATAGAGCGTCGGCCTGCGGACTGAAGGGTCCCGGGTTTGATTCCGGTCAAGGGCATGTGCCTGGGTTGCGGGCGCATCCCCAGTGGGAGATGTGCAGGAGGCAGCTGATCAATGTTTCTGGCTCTCTATCTCTCTCCCTTCCTCTCTGTAAAAAACCAATAAAATATATTTTTAAAAAAATAAATACAGAAGGCAAGAAGAAAGAGAACTCCAAGTGATTTTCACCTGGTTCTGGGAAATAAATGTGTGTTGATATCTTCCTAGTTACCATCTATATTTCTCTAACTGAATTTTCTCAGCATGGTTCCATAACAATGTCATAACCACACCACCACCAGGAACCTTCATTTACTTCTCAGTGAGCCATGCTTTTTCCCCTGCCATTATTTTATAGTACTGTTTTCACATGGGTGCTCTGCATTTCTTTATATAAACAGAACTGGATAGAGCTGGAAGAGTCCTCAGGATCATTTTCTCCAAACCCCTTATTTTACAGATTAGGTCATTGGCATGGGAGGGCAGCGAAGGGCTGTGGGCACTGGTCCACACCCAGACAACCAGGTCAGTACTCTCTCCTGTGTCCCTGTTGGTGTCTTCCCGCTGTCTCGGTCACGAAAAATGACTAAGTACCCGTATTTCTGCTTCACACACATAATCAATCACAGAAGTGGGGATGGTTCCACTTTAGGCTTTGAAGAGACCTATTCTTTCTATAATATTTACCCTTTCTTTCCTTTATATTTTTTTAAATTTTTAAAGAAAAATATTTTTTTATTGACTTCAGAGAGGAAGGGAGAAGGAGAGAGAGATAGAAACATCAATGATGAGAAAGAATTATTGATCGGCTGCCTCCTGCATGCTCCCTACTGGGGATCGAGCCCACAAACCAGGCATGTGCCTTTGACCAGAATTGAACCTGGGACCCTTCAGTTTGCAGGCCAACATTCTATCCACTGAGCAAACTTGGGTAGGGCTCCCTGCCTTTTCTTTAAATTATAATCCATCATGTCTAGCTATGTGCCCTGTGTCAAAAACTTAATTCCTTCTCAGTCTACCATTAAAATAAAGAAAATCATGTAAGACTCTGCTTTCATTATGTGACTTCTGGGAAAGCTAAGTCTTCTAGTTAATGCTTTACAATAGCATTAACTAGGGGAGTTTGCCTAGAGAATTCCACAGGGTGGGGTCTGCAGTCAGACTGTATGGGTTGGATTCCTATGCCTACCACTTGCAATATGGGCAACTCTGAGCCACCTGCTGCCAATCCCTGCATTAGGTCCCTCTCTGCAGCAGGACAGGTGTGGGATGATTAACTGAGTCAAGGTGTATAAAGTGCTTGGAAAAGCAATTGGTAGTTAACTCAATGACAATTAATTAGTAAACGTTCATCTATTAGCTATTATCAACCCATGTTCTGAAAATATACTGCTCTATAAAAGACATGACAATGTGTTTCTGTTGATATCATTTTGTTTTATTTCATGTGGACACACAGCACATGCCCTTGCTGGGCAGAACTGATAATTCTGTTTTGGTCTAAATGAATCACATACATCTTGCATTAAACTAAACAATTTTAAATTCTGTTCCATGAGAAATTCTTACATCATGCTTCTCCCTTCTTGTGCTCTGGAGTTCACCGTCTGACTTTCATCCATTCAAAATAAATCTAATCTTAACTAATCTATCACATGTACTAATGGGACAATACCACATTTGGCTGTTTATTCTATTTCCATCATATTCAGTATCTCATGAAAATTGCTGTAGGGCTGCTCTCAGCATCACCTCTGTCACCAAACAAGCCTTTGATTTAAAATGCAGGATAGGTAGAGGCAGAGGTGACCCTGCAAGGTTTATCTGAAGACTTCCTTTCACCTTGACCTTGGCATCACTGGGCACACTGGATCTGCCTGTCCATTGGGGATGGACCTTCCAGGTGACGTTGCTTTCCCAGGCCACATTGCTCTGTCTTGTCCTCAAGCCCTCCTTCAGGATATCATCAAGTGCCCAGGAAAAATACAGACACCCTCTGTCTCCAATCTCACAGCCCACTGTGTCTACCAGGAGCATGTGTTCCCTTCAGATCTTCGATGGGAAAGGGTTTTGTATTTTCCTGAACATATTTTCATTTTACAAGTCTTGCATTTCACACCATCTGCTAATCTGGGTACTTCTCATGCTGCCAGTCAGCTTAAATTTTATTTTTAGATGCCAGCTTTGGGCAGACCATGAAAACTCTGCAGGCTAAATTTTTAGACATTCTAAACAAAATATCTCAATGGTCTTTTTAGACCCTGTGAGAGTGAATTGTGTCAGAAGCTGAAATTGCTGAGAATTACTTGGTGGTTATTTCACGAAAAGAGAAAACAAAGCAGCTGCAAATGGAAAAGGATCAAATAACTGCTGTTTATGTAACTGTATCATGCACACTGGTCAGGAGAGTTGACTGTAAACAGGCAATCACATGTGAAACACAAGACTGGGGGACATTTTCAGCAAAGATAGCAAAACCTGACAGTTGAAAGGTAGATAGCCAAGAGGACCCCAGAGGACAGGATGAAAATCCTTAAGTGCCTTTTCACCTAAGAGGGTTCTAATCTTCCCTTGATCCCTCCGTCCATTTAGACTAAATGTAAGAGTGAGAAGCAGGAGTGTCACGAATCAATAATCTTTTAGTAAAACGGGAGTTCTTACTTCACCAGCTATCTCTTTCAAGCAGACCCAGCGAGGATACTGGCTTGAAAAGCTCTGACCAGCAGATCCTGGAATCTGTTCATTCTGCCCTTTGGAGACGCAGGGGGAAATGTTTAGCAGTGACCCCGCCCCCCAAGGTGAAAAATGAATGGGGTGTGTGCCTGAATGGCCCAGCCAATCACACAGTGTCAGAAAACGTAACTGTCACATGAAATCCAAAGCATTTGCTTAAAATCCAGAAGAGGATGTTAGACACAGCCAGGGCACCACAGAAATTAGAGATGGAAAGAGGATAAAAACCTGATTCTTACACCAAAGTGGAGGAATTGAGACCAACTAGATAAAATTAACCTCACTTCCACTATGGATACGACAAAAGTGGGGCATCTTATGAGGCTCACAGAACAACGCGTGGTGACTGTGCTCCAAGAGCCCAAACATGGGCTCCTAAGACAGGAGCCAGTTCAATTTTTATCTCATTTCTCGGCCTGTGACAAGTAACCCCAGATCCTTGAATTTCTCTCTATATATCCTGCTCCTAGTTCTTTAATCATCTTAACATTTTCTCTCTGATTCCTCTATAATAGTACACATTTGAAGAGCTCAGAAAGAGATTTAAAATCCATGTCAGGATCTGATTTGCCTTGAAAACAGAGAGTGACATAAAGGTTTAAGGACACTGGGATTGCTGTCACTCTTTTGGATTCTCTTTAAAAGACACCACAACCTCACCATCTTTACAGTCAGCCACCATGCTCAGAGATGATGCAACAAGATGGAACCGTCCATTCTTTCCCTTGTTTGGTGATATCCAAGGTACCTGGATGTTTACAATTTCCCTATTTTTGCCATGCATTTTTGCGCCCATTCACTCAATCCCTCATGGGTTTATTCATGCACACATCCATTTAACATTATGTACTCTTGGTGCTGGGACAAATACAAATATTAAAAAGCTCTGAACCCTGTCACAGATTCAAGGCCCAGGGAATGTGTGGTAGGAGGACATACAGACAAATAAGCATGTTGACATATGATGTGATAATTCCTATAGAAAATAATAAGAACAAAGGGCAGGTGCTCTGGGAGCATGGGGAGTGAGGAGAGGGCTCCCACCACCTCAACCCTCATCTCCAGATCAGTGATTCCCCCTGGACACTGAGGGCCAAGGGTACTGACCCCTTCACCACCTTAGCTCTGCTCCTGGTCTACTCAGGTCTGCCTCCTGGCAGAACAAATCAAAAGAAGAAAGGAGAGTGAGAATGCTGCAGAATCAAACGTAAGACTTTGTAGCATGAGTTCTTCAGACAACGCTGAGACAGGCCTGCTAAACATTGAGAAAAACAGACAAACTCACTGCTTTGGACTGAATGGTCCAAGTCCTAACCCCCAATGTGACTATGGGACTATATTTGGAGTAACAGAGTAATTAAGGTAAAATGAGGGTACAAGGGTGGAGCTCTGACCCAATAGGACTATTGTCCTTATAAAAAGAGACACCACCCCCCCTCCCCACACACCATGTGAGGACACAGTGAGAAAGCAGCTTTCGGCCACCCAGCAAGAGAGTTCTCACTTGAACCTAGCCATGTTAGCATCCTAATCTCAGATTTCCAGTCTCTAAAACTGTGAGAAAAAATTTGTTATTTAAGCCAACCTGTCTATGGAAACTTGTTATGGGAACCTGACCTTCTAAGACACCAACCCATGTAATAAAACTCTGTTTTGTCTCTTTATCTGTCCTTTCTTTCTTTCCCATCCCATTCTTGGTCCATATCTTGACCTAGAGTTTGAGGCTCAGACGTGGCATAGAAGGTGAAATTGTAAGAAACCAAAGAAATGATTAAAGACTAAATATTTCCAGCTTGACAGACAAAGGTAACATTTCTTCTTTACCTACAATTTATCCAGAATACTAAAGGGCCTGGAATATCCACATGTAATTTATATTTTCAACAAAATTATAAAATCAATAGAACAACCAGACTCCAGAGTGGGTGTGGGGGCCTCCATATGTAAGTAGGGCCCAGTGGCAGGAAACAGAGAAAAGACGTGTTGACTACCCTCTCGGTGGAGGCTGGAGACATCAGAAAGGAAGCAGAGAGGGATCACTTCAAGCTGAGGGCCCACCAAGAGGTGTGAAAGCCAAGTCCCTGGTCTTCAATTGAGGGAATGTTGGTGGGAGGCCTCTTGGGGACAAGTAGCTATATCCGTGCATGTCTCCATGACCAGAAATCTGAGACATAGGATGGTCAGACCCATCCTATAAAGGTGCCATGTGCTGGTCTGAGTGAGGAGAAATGTGCAACCCCAAAGTAGGCTTGGGAACAGCATCCGGCTTCTCCGGGGAACACTTCTGAAAATAGTCCAAGATGTCCCAGTGGCAAGTGACTCGGTTAATGCCCCATTTTTTATTTCTGCTTCTCACTTCTGACAAGAGACGAACTGTGTCTCCAGGGTTTTTAATACCAGGTGTTCTATTAACCTACAGGAGCTCAGACTTTCGGGCATCAGTAAAACTTTCCAACTCCACTCATTAGTGGAATGTGGGCTTCCAGTGCCTCACGAGGATGAAGCTCACTGCCTTGAGTCTGGGTAGGGCACACTGCAGGATGGTCAATCACACCAGACGTGGGCCCTAAAGGACTTACATGTGCAACTCTTGCCCTACTCAACTCTATAGAGACCATTTGGAATTCAATTCCAAAGCATTTTTATGTTCCACTTCTCTTAGCTTCTGCAAAAGTCATTTGCATTTAGTAAAATACATTACTGCTGCCACTGCCTACCGTTCACTGAGGGCTAAGGATCAGCCCAGCTTGATAACAAGTTCTTCCCACATGTGAGTTCACTGATTCAGCACCAAGGCCAGCAACAATCGAGGGAGGCTGGCATTACCCTTGCCATTTTACAGATGAGAAAACTGACTAAAGAACCAGCCCGAGTTCCCGCAATGCGGCCATGTGGTCCTCCAGGAAGCACATTCTGAAACAGTTCACCATTGATTCAGGAGTGCTCTTTGGCTCAATGCCCGTGGGAAGGAAAGGAAGCCAATCTGGTCAGAGGGAAACACTGAACTGTGATGCAGACTTGACAACTTCAGACAAAAACACAAGCTCTAGAGCTGAAACGACCCATCATAACTGCCCCGCATTGGGCCAAGACGGATAGAACATTTAATAAATCTGTAGTAATGTATCATATTTGACATGAAACTATTGCTGTGAACAAAAAGTAGAGGCAGCTGATAGGGGACAAACCATCACTGTCCATTTTTTCAAGAAACCTTTCTGTTTGATGCTCCTTTGATCAAATATTTCCAAAACAAAACTTATGGTCTGGTAGGGCTTCCCTTTACCTCTGATCCTTCTATCCTCTCCCACAAGCAGCCCCATAAATGCTGGAATATAAACGTCCACTATTCCACCGTGAGAGTAAAATAGTCCATGAAGGACATGAAAATTTTCTGCCTCCAACATTCTGATAGTTTCATTCTAAAAATTGCCAGAGCATTTTAAAAGTGATTTGCTGTCCTACAGGGAAGCACTAATGCTTGTTGTTGTTCACGTGCCCAACCAACTGAACTTTCCCTGGTGGGACGATGGGACACAGGTCCTGCCACTTAGAGGAGAAGGCGTTTCATCTGCTGGGCTTGGGAAGGATAAGGAAGGAGAAAGGAGAGGACTCTGAGCTGCATTTAGATTTGCTTTAGGATTTAGACACATTAAGCACTTGCCTGTTTATACCTCGTCTCCATGCTTATTCCCACTCTTCCTAAATCAGCGGTTCTCAACCTGTGGGTTGCGACACCTTTAGGGGTCAAACGATCCTTTCACAGGGGTTGCCCAAGACCATCGGAAAACACATATTGAATATATAATTACATATTGTTTTTGTGATTAATCACTATGCTTTAATTATGTTCAATTTGTAACAATGAAAATACACTCTGCATATTAGATATTTACATTACGATTCATAACAGTAGCAAAATTACAGTTATGAAGTAGCAACGACAATAATTTTATGGTTGGGGGTCACCACAACATGAGGAACTGTATTAAAGGGTCGCGGCATTAGGAAGGTTGAGAACCACTGTTCTAAATAATAATCCTTAGAACAGATAAAAGATAGTTTTTAGAAAAGATAAATGCTAACTTATAAAATAGAAGGATCATACTCAATCAATAGCTGGATGCTACACAGAATGAACAGTGGTACAGTCTCCTTTCCCCCTGGCAGAACATATTAATATCTTGTGTTTCTCTAAAAACAAAACAGTAGGAACAGAGATCAAAATTCCTAACAATTAGTCTCTTCCACAGCCAGGAACCAGGCAGCTGGTAACCTGTTGTTTTTCCTTTGAGCTTCTCAGATTAGATGCTAAATGCAATTTAATTCCAGACTCCAATATACAGTTCCTTAATTATACTGAAAAAGAATCAGTTATGTAACAAATCCGCATTACTACTGATTACACGCCTGCCATAGACGAGAGGCTATATTTTCTATTTTAGGTCTTATCTAAAATTTTTCCAATTATATCACAACTTAAAGATATTAAAGTATCCACCGTGTAAAAGAATCCTATATAATTTCTGTAAAATTGAGTGAGTAATCCTGTTAGAAAATCAATAAACACAGCTTAGTTTATCTTCTTTAATAAATATGGATTTTCATTTAACTGGCTTGCTTCAGTAAATCTATATTCAAATTCCTCCATCTCTCATGGGAAAATAAAAGTTATATGAAATGAAAACTCATTACATATAAATACCAAGGAAATAAAAATTAAGAAGGGTAAGTCTGTTTCAAATATAAAATGCAACTGTGATATATAAACAGGAATATCTGAAAATTCCTGAGGATGGGTCAGCATCCTGCTGACAGCCATGCTGATCTACAGAAGTTTAGCAGATGGAGAATAGAAAAAATGTATATTTAAAATGAAATTAGTGTTATACAGGCACAGGCTGCCGGCCAGACCAAGCAACTAATCAATGGACCCACTGCCTCTGTCTGGGAGGCAAGATTCCTGGCCAGGTTCCTACTATTGTTTAAGGCAGTGATGGCGAACCTTTTGAGCTCAGCGTGTCAGCATTTTGAAAAACCCTAACTTAACTCTGGTGCCGTGTCACATATAGAAATTTTTTGATATCTGCAACCATAGTAAAACAAAGACTTATATTTTTGATATTTATTTTATATATTTAAATGCCATTTAACAAAGAAAAATCAACCAAAAAAATGAGTTTGTGTGTCACCTCTGACACGTGTGTCATAGGTTCGCCATCACTGGTTTAAGGGCTGCATAACTGACCCCCCCAAGGGCTCAACCAGGGAGCAGCCACCAGGGCATCGGGTGAGAGGTTTCACTGGGTTTTCCTAGCCTCCCTCTCCTTTTGCGGTGATATAATAACAAGAAATGACTCTTCACTACTCCTGTGGAACTTTTAGTCAAATGCATGATATGCTACTAATATAAGCAAACTTATTTCCTAGTTAATTATAAATTGGTAAGAGCTTTTCATTCTTATACTAAATTTATGATAGATATTCTTACACAAATAATATAAAAATGCTTTTATTTATGTTTCCTGATACTTAAATATTTTCTAACCTTTATTATTAAGGGATTCCAGATTTCCTTAATAAATGCAGATTCCAGAAATCTTTTCTTTGAAACCCAGTTGGGAAAAAAAAAGAAAACAATTAGATGAAAAGTTGTTGCAACCTGCACAAGGGGAATCACAGAAAGTAACTAAAAAGAATCTCTTTCTCTTTAATAAATAACCCCTGTTTAAAATGTGTTCCTTCACTTCCTCTTGCTTGTCCCATCCTCTCTCCCTGCCCTTCTTGTCCTTTTCCTTCCCTCCCAAAGAACCCACTGCTCAGCCAATGCACAGCAAGGAAACATTTGTACCCACAGGACACGGGAAACCAAATTCACCCACTGAGAAGCTCAAAGTGGGCTGGGTGTCAGTGTCTACAGAGGGGAGAGTCAAGCACAGGGGACAGAGCCCGAGCTGGGGGAGGGGGATGTGGTTGGGGGATGGGAAGCTGGGCCAGTGACAAGGCACCAGTGCAGATGGAGGGTGGAAACTGAAATAAGAGACTGGTTATATACCTGGATTCATCAGATAAGTCAATATATTAAGGATCAAGGGAGCTACATTTTTTTTCACTATTGGTCAAGGTGGCCATATTAAAAAGGGAGAAAACTGTCATGAAATGTATGGTGAGCTGAAAATGGAAATATCTGTGTGAAGTCTTGTGTTTAATAAATCAGTATATACTTTTATATGGGGGACTAACTAACCCATTGACAGGTAAGGATAGATCATTCAAACAGAAAATCAATAAGGAAATATCGGCCTTAAATGACACATTGTACAAAATGGAATGTGTGTGTATACACACACACACACACACACACACACACACACACAGATGTAAATGTACTCTGGGCCTTGGAGTATTGACAACTCAGTGACAAGACACAAAGTTCAGATCATGCCCCCAAATGTCATTCTTCACCAAAAAGAACCAGGACTCCTTGGAGAGAGGCTGACTTTAGGGCCAGGGCAGGGAAAGCACAAGATGAACCTGCAACATCGTATTATGTCAGAAAGCAAGGATGGGGACACAACAAAAGGGCACTGAAACCAGCTTAAAGGGGTGCCCAGAGGACAAATCTGAGACCATATGGACAACAAAATCAACATTCATCATGGTTTATAATCTATTGACTAAAATAGAAAACACAAAACAGTGTAGATATAAACAAGTAAAGAAAATGGCATCTGCCTAGTTTCAAAGTACCTCTCCACATATATTAATTACAAAGAGGAAAAGAGTCATGTCAAAGAAGAAATGCCTGATGGACAGCACCATCATCCCAATGACCACCATAAGTAATGGGACAAAATGGAATTATGCAGCCCTGATAGAATGTGATGCAGATACACCATCATGTCTGTGATTCCTGCCAACAAGGCATGACCTCCCCCTCTTGAGGAGGAAACATCAGACACTCCAAACTGAAGTACATTGTACAAAATAGCTGGTCTGCAATCTTCAAAAGTGGTAAGATCATGAAAGCTAAGGAAGACTAAGCAATCGTCCCAGACTGAAAGAGACCAAAGAGACCTGAGATCACAGTGCAGTGTGTTTCTGCTCTGTCTCTTGCTTCAAAGGACATTATTGGGAAAGATGAAGGAACCTGAACGATAGTAATAGACAATGTGAATATCCGGATTTTGTATGGTTATGTAGAGCATGGCACTGTAGGAAATATACACTAAGGCATTTGGGTGATGGGATATCAGATTGGCAGCTTACCTTGAAATGGCTTATGGGGAAGAAAAGACTCTCTGTACTGGATTGGCAACTTATTGGCAGACCTATGATTGTTTCAAAGTAAAAGTAAAAAATGTACTAGGATTATATCAGAAAAACAAGCGATAAAAAGGCTATAGGAAATCCTCATACATCAATAATCACCATAAATGTAAGTGGATTGAATTCACCAATAAAAAGGCACAGAACAGATAAAAACACAAAAACAAAAACCCCAACTGCATACTACCTTCAGGAGACACATTTCAGCTGAAAGGACAAATATAGATTCAAAATGGAAAATGATTTTCCAAGCAAAAGGCATCCAGAGAAAAGTGAGTATAGCCATACTTATATCTGACAAAATAGATTTCAAGATAAACAACAAACAAACAAGAAACAAAAATGGACATTTTATAATAATACATCAAGAAGACATAACACTTTTCAATGTATATGCACCCAATCAGGAAGCATCAAAATATATAAAACAACTACTAACAGAACTAGAAGGAAAAACTGACAAAAAACAATTATACCCAATTAACAGGCATAGATTTATCATTCATTCAGAAAATCAATAAAGAAATAATGGCCTTAAATGACACATTAGACCAAATGGACATAATTGACATTTTCAGAGCCTTTTATCCCAGGACACCAGGTTATACATTCTCTAGGGCACATGGAACATTTCAAGGATAGACCGTATGTTGGGACACAAAACTAAAAATTAAACATCATATGTAAATATGTTAGGAAATATCATCCATAATTTTCAGTTATTAACTACGTTTCCTCAATTAGATGATATATCAGAGTCTTAGGATGAATTTTACTTCAGGACAAATGCTGGTAAGATGAATTTCCCTAGAATAGCGAACTCTGCTACTCAACAGGGAAGGGACTAAGGTTAGATTTCCTATTAAGTCAGTATTTTGGTTAACGTAAGTACTACATGTTATCAATGGGCTGGCAATGTTCAAAAAATAAAATGAAACAAAACTCTTTAGTATGGGTCCATGCTCAATAAAATACACTCTTTCATTGATGGTTTAGAAGGCAGGGTGATATTGATCATCATTGATGGGTTATCTCGTCTATCAAATCAATATTCTCTGAACAATTACACCACAGCAATCTGTAGCATTCTCACACACATTTTCATTAAAACAATTCAATAAAGTGTTTTTCCTGCAACACAAACCAGTGTTATTTTTCAGTTATAGTTTCAGCTCTTTTCTTCATTATTTTGATGTTTACCCGGGAATCTTCCATTTTAAGTCTGCTGACATATTTTGCCTTTCCCAGTGAAAGTATTCCTAAAAGGATGGAAGACTGACCTTATGCTCTTCCATTCCTTTCAATGGTATTCTTATATGAAATACTATGAAATGAAGAAGTATTAATCTTTTTATTATTTCAGGATTATATTATCTGGCTGTCTAGTGACAAGTATTTTTTGTTGTTGGCTTTGGAAAGTTAATAAATAAAAATGTAAGATTACATTCTTTCCCTTCATTATATTTTTATTAATAAAAGAAAATAAAAGTGCTTTAAAAAAACTCCATATGGTTCTTTATGAGCTAGAATATGCCAGGTTCTTTGCAAAGCAACTTACTTTTTCCTTTAAAAAAAAAATCCTATTTCATCATACATCAATAATCACTGAAAATGTAAGTAGACAGGCATTATAATCTTCATCTCCCAGATATTTTCCTATGACATCTGCTCCAACCAGGGGCAGAAAAGACAGGTATAAAATGTTCAAGGGATGCATTCCATGGTAACCCAAACCAGAAAGGTGCTGGGGGCCAGGAGACATGTTTGAGTGCTTGTTGCAATGTGAGGAAGACTTTCCTGCCGTGATTTCATAATGTCAATAGGCAAAAATACACCCGCTGCCTGGCCCTGCATGGGACCACCTCAGGCTGAGCTTAACGGCCCCAGTAAAGGGAGGGTGGAAGAGTGGAATTTATGGGAAAAAGAAAAATGTCCCATAAATAACCTCAAGGGAGGCTCAGAAATGCAGAAAAAGGAAGCAAAAGCTGGGGCAGAGGAGCGTCTCCCACCTCCTCCAGGCATGGCTTCTTTTAAAATACCCACCTTCATTCTTTCATTTGATTAGCTACTGACTGGCCTCCATCTGTGTCAGGCGTGCAGGTTACAGGCATGTGTCTACTCTGCTCAGTCAGTGGGATTGCACTGACAAAAAACCTGGCTTTCCTCTGCTTCCTGGGGGTGGACTCTTCTTAGCAATATCTGAACAAGTCACCATGAACCTGGAGCCCACGGTGCAAAATCAGGGGCCGTCGCCTTCACAGGGGCTCAGTGCCCAGAGGATGTTTCACAAACACAGGCTGCTCTTCATGAACATTGTGTTTTAAACGATGGGAGAGAAATACTGGGAAAAGCAATCGATCCCTAGAAAGCTTTCCAACTAAGAGAGATTACCACAGAACCAAGGGTCAGCCTCCAGGTCTGTCTCATGTTTCCAAATAAAAAACTCCATCAAGCACATGACAACTAGTTTCTAAGACCCCATACGGCTCAGGTGACCCACATCTTAAATCCCCTTTACGATGATAGTACTATTCTTCACTACTTCTCCCCCTGATGCACTTTGCACCATGGCTGCATCTCTTACATTTGATTCCAATAGAGCAAAATAAAATACGCCTTTTACAGGTTAAAAAAAAGACTGTTAGAAATAACTCTAAACTCCTAACCCTCGTGTCTACAGATGCACATAACAAAAAATCAAATCGCCTTTCAAATGCTTTTAACTAACTAAATGGGTGGCTTCTTTGAAATACCATTTATTAGTAAAGCTAAATTTGCTGTTATCACGTTTTTAAAAAACTTTTAAAAAATGTCCATGGACCTGCCAGAAGATTAGAAATGGATAAATCTTTTGTCCTCTGTAAAGACAGGTAGGAGAGAATTATGAATTTAATTGCAGAAGTCAGTTCACTCTAAAAATAAGAGCACTAAATTATAATGTATAATGAGAATAGCTTTTAACCATCAAAATCACACCACCATTCAGCAATCAGCAAAATGGAATTGCCATTTCCAACTTTCACTGTTTCTAATTGCTAAGTGACTGTTGGTTCCACTGATGAAGGGGTGTGCGTGGCTGGATACTCATTAACAATACTCAGAGTCAAGGTCAGAGAGCAAAACTTGAGCACCTGCCAGGTATGAAGAGCCACAGTCGGAGCAGGCGTGTGGCACCTCAGGCACCCCCAGCAGGATGGGGAAGGTTACCTACCTGCCAGACCAGGTGCTCCTTGGCCCCGGGTGTCGCGGACAGGCAGACGCTCAGCACAATGGTGTGGGAGGAGGAGGTGAGCACGCTGGCGATGATGGCATCTCGCATGTTGAAGGGCAGCATGGTGTAGACCACGAAGATGATGAAGAGGAAGAAGGACACCTGCGGGTGGAGAAGGACAGCGAGTCACAGAGAATCCCCATTCCCAAGTGCTTCCGGTGTCCTTCCCATTACAGGCTGTGTAAAACATCATGAACTGCACTCGTTTAAGAAAATACTGTTATGACAAAGCCAAATAGCGCAGTAAAAAACAAATAAACAAACAAACAAACAAACAAACAAACAACAACAACAAAAACCAAAACAAAACCAAAAACACCCCTGGATTACAATAAAGGACTAACTATTGCAATGGTAAAAAAAAAAAAAAAAAAAAAAAAAATCAATCTTTTTCCAAATTTGGGGATTTTTAGTTTTGGTATCCGAACCATGGCAAACATTAGGTTAGTCAAAGTACTTCATGGGTATGGGTGCAAGGCTGGTCATCCACCCTCAAGGATGGCTACCTGAGCTTTGGAATGCACATCTGGAACCTTTAAGTTATCTATGGCATGATTTCAGGAGAAGGGAAATAGATACCTTCCGGGGGAGTTAGCGACAGTAGATTAGCTGCAATGAGTATGCACATGTAAAAAAACAAAATAAAACAGCATAGAGGTGGTTTAGCTGTTATGAAAACAATTTGGCAGTGTCTCAAAAAGTTAAACATGGAATTACCATGTGACTCAGCAATTCCATTCCTCAGCATATACCCTACAGAACTGAAAACAGGTACTCAAACCAGTACATGTACATACATACTCAAAATAGCACTATTCATAATAGCTAAAAGTGGAAACAACACAAATGTCCAACAAGAGATTCATGGATAAGCTGTAAGTGGTATATCCACACAATGGAATACTATTCAGCCATGAAAAGGAAGAACATACTGATACTTGCTACAATGGGGATGGATCTCAAAAACATTATGCTACATGATCAAAGCCAGGGCAAGAGACCCTGTATTGTATGATTCCATTTATATGAAATACCCAGAATAAGTAAATGTATAGAGACAGAAAGCAGATTAGTCATTTCCAGAGGCTGGAGAAGAGGGGATGGGAAGTAAGTGCTTAATAGGTACAGGGATTCATTTTAGGGCGATGACAAACATTTGGGACTAGATAGAGGTGGTAGCTGCACAGCATTGTGAATGTACTAAAGGCTACTAAATGTTTCCCTTTAAAATGACTAGTTTATGTTATGTGAATGTTATCTAAAAAAACCAATATAAAACAGCTTAAAGAAAGGTTTGTAATGAAATAGAAAATGGATTAATAGGCAATAAAACAGGCCAATTTCATTACAAAAGAAGTAGAAACAGAAGAACATCAAAATGGATAAAAAGGTTTTAAGTAAAGCAGAAAAAGGACAGACAATAGGGAAATTTGGAAAGTAGCATATGGTGAGCCTTGTCACACAGCTCTTCACTCAAAAGCGAAAGGGAGGAGAGAACCAAGATGGCGGCATAAGGTATATACCTGTACAGTCCCCCACAACCACATTAAAACTACAACTAAAAGACAAAATGGCTATCAGCCAGAACCACGGGAAAGCTGGCTGAGTGGAAGTTATACAACTAGAAGGGGCGGGGGGGAAAGTGCATTGAGACTGGGCGGAGGTGCCAAGAGCAGAGGTACGGAGGCACGCGAAATGACTGCACTTGGGTAGGTGGTTTTTTTCAGTCAGAAGTGAGATACTAGGTCCCGACTGCACTGAACTCGTTTCCAGTGAGAAACTGGGGACCCAGACTTCTATGGGGAGAAACTAGACTGTAGAAAGTGAGGGTGGCTTTCCTGCAGAGCTGCTTGCAGGGAACATTGTTACTGTGGGGGCGTGGGACTCGGGGACTCCGGGATACAGAGATGCCTATAAGCGGAGACGGGAGATGTGGAGACAGCTGGCTGACAGCCATCGCTGTTTGCTCTGCCCTGGTAATTTCCTGAGACCCCGCCCCACCCAATTTACAACCCCACCCAAGCTGTGCACAGTGGTGCAAATGAATCGGCTGTCCTTTCGCAGCCTAACCTAACAAACTGCTGCTGGGTCAGAGAGCTCCAAAACTTCCAAACCCCAAACAAAGAGGAGAAATCTGCAGATCTCACTGTAGCTCCTGCTGGGTGGACTCACACAGTGGCTGACTTTGCACCTCCTTGGAGATCCAGGAGCCAGTGTACACAGTGGTCAGGTACCAGATTTCAACTCCTCACATCCATAAGTGACACACTCAAGAGGCAGACTCAGTGAGCACCAAAGCCCCACTGAAGCAAGTCCTGCCCCGTAAGGGTGTCTCCAGCACAGCAGTTCTTCCACTAAAGACACAGTGGGTCCTTGCAGTTAATTGGCCTGAAGGTAATTTCCTCCCAGGAATACCAACAGCAATCAAGGCTTAACTACATGACTGTGCACCCAGCCCACAAAGGGGTGCACCAAGAGTGTCTACCTCAGGTGACTGGGGAGGCTGAGCCACTGGGCCCAATAGGACACCTACCACACAAAGCCACTCTATCAACACAAGGAAGCAGCCAAAATGCAGAGACAAAGAAACATGTCACAAATGAAAGAAATGGAGGAAAGCAAACTACTGGATATAAAGCTCAAAACCACAGTTATAAGGTTACTCAAGAATCTTCTACAAACCTCTGAGGAACTTAGTGAGACCTCCGAGGAACTTAATGAGACTTTCAAGGATCTTAATGAGAATGCCAAAAAAAAAATAATGGAAAAGGACCAGTCAGAAATTAAGCATACACTGACTGAAATAAAGAATAATATACAGAGATCCAACAGCAGACTAGAGGATCGCAAGAATCAAGTCAAAGATTTGAAATACGAGGAAGCAAAAAACACCCATCCTGAAAAACAAAAAGAATCCAAAACTTTGAAGATACTGTAAGGAGCCTCTGGGACAACTTCAAATGTACCAACATCCGAATTATGGGGGTGCCAGAAGAAGAGAGAGAAAAAGATATTGAAAGCCTATTAGAAGAAATAATGACAGAAAAATTCCCCTACCTGATGAAAGAAATATACTTACAAGTCCAGGAAGTGAAGAGAACCCCAAATAGGAGGAATCCAAAGAGGACCACACCAAGACACATTGTAATTAAAATGCCAAGGAAAAAGATAGAGAATCTTAAAAGCAGCAAGAGAAAAACAGTTAGTTACCTACAAGGGAGTACCCATACGACTGTCAGCTGATTTCTCAACAGAAACTATGCAGGCCAGAAGGGAGTGGCAAGAAATATTCAAAGTGATGAATAGCAAGAACCTACAACCAAGATTACTCTTACCCAGCAAAGCTGTCATATAGAATTGAAGGTCAGATAAAGTGCTTCACAGACAAGAGAAAGCTAAAGGAGTTCATCACCATCAAATCAGGATTATATGAAATGCTGAAGGGTATTCTTTAAGAAGAGGAGGAAGAAGAAAAAGGTAAAGATAAAAATTATGAACAACAAAATGAAAACAAATACATATCTATCAACAAGTGAATCTAAAAATTAAGTCAATAAAAAAAATCTGATGAACAGAATAAACTGGTGAATATAATAGAAACAGGGGCATAGAAAGGGAGTGGACTGACAATTCTCAGGGGGAAGAGTGTGTGAGGGCTGTGGGAAGAGATTGGACAAAAATCTTACACCTATGGATGAGGACAGTGGCGGGGGGTAAGGGCATGGAGTGGGGTGAGAACCGGGTGGAGGGGAGCTATGGGGGGAAAAAGAGGAATATCTGTAATAATCTGAACAATAAAGAGTTATTTTAAAAAAAAAAGCGAAAGGGAAGCTAAGGGCAGAGCATGCCCCACATTCACAGCGTGACCCATGTTTAAGGATCCTGCATCCTAGCACTGCAGGAAGGACTGGAGACACCATGCCAGCTGCTCTGAGAGCTGGGATATGTGTTCATGAGAAGGACAAGCCAAAGGCCCTGCTCCTGATGGATGTAATGAGAGGGACTTATGGGAAGGCATTAGGCTTGTCTACCCTCGTGCATAGTCATGGGACTCTGTACCACATATTACAATGTAAAAGGACTGGTGCCGAGATTCTGTGCAGCAGGATGCCTCAGCAGCAGCACTACTGACATTTGGGGCTGGGTAACTCTTGGTGGTGGGCACCTTTCTGTGCATTGCAAGGTGTG
The DNA here is from genome assembly GCF_963259705.1 of Myotis daubentonii. Lineage (NCBI taxonomy): Eukaryota > Metazoa > Chordata > Mammalia > Chiroptera > Vespertilionidae > Myotis > Myotis daubentonii. Next base: position 91,298,861 of record NC_081843.1, on the reverse strand, counting down.
TGGCAGCATCCCTGGCTCCTACCCACTAGATGCCAGGTAGCACTGCCTCCCTTTAAAGTTGTGACAATGTCTTCCAGGGGGTAATATCACCTCTGGTTGAGAACCACTAGGCTATAGAAAAAGTTTCTTTTAAGACGAGAAAAGCAACTGTTGCATAGTTATGGCTTACTGAGAAAATTGAATTTTCTTTGGAATCCCTAATCTCCAACAAATATACAGGAAATATTTCCAATGAACTTATTGTTATTTTTTACACATAGCATTTATGCAAAACCTTTATATGCTATAAGAGATATTAAATTAATACTTTCAGGTATAAGAATTTACAATCAAGAACCAAAGAAAATATCTGTTTTATAACTACATATTTTTCTCCTAATATAAAAAACTTTAACACTTCTTTGAAATTATCAGTACTTTGAACAGCTTAATTTTGGACAGCTTTAAACCTCTAACATTATTTCAATTAGCATACAATTTTGCAAACATCGTGAGCTTTGAAATGGAAACATGTGGAAGGCTTATCTACAGTAACCAAATGGAGAATAGACATTAAGTTTTCCAAATACCATTGCTCCAGTTAAGTGTTCCATTTTAAAGGACAAAATGAATTTTTAAAGGTCAATTAAGTAAGTCACATTAAATTAAGTTTTGGATGTCCACCGCAGCATTTTGGGAGCACAGCTCATAGTGCCTGAGTAGCATCTACAGGCTGGAAGGGGAGGAAGAAAGTCAAGTGCAGTTCAAGGCTCACAGGGAAATGTTCTTCACTTCTTACTAATCCCAGAGGTTTCTAATTTTTTTTCAGATTGCTTCCCAAAGAAACTTCAAATAGGGCCATATGTAAACCAAAATGAATTTGGCACATCTAAAGAATGTGTGGGTAAAAATCTCCAAGAAGTCTAATGCAGTCACTTGGGTTTCCATGTTACCATGGGGACATTTCCGTGACTGAGATTCCTCGAGGATTAATCTCTGTCAGTAGGATGGAGAAGGAGTGACCATTGGTCAGATTACTGGGACCTGCAGAGAAACTCAGATTAACACAATACCTGAAAAGGGAGCACTCATTCCAATAAGATGGTTTCAAGTGTTATTCTTCACTCTCGTCCATCCAGCATTTGCATTTTGCAGGGCATATTTATCAGATCTACTTGAACCTTAAGCTCCACAGGTTTCAAACCAACTAAGAGCCTCTCCTTTATGTTCTTAAACCTGTTTGTCTTTCAGGGGTAACTTGATTCTGCCCATGATGTCTCTGTCCTCCAACAGCCCAGATGAAAACTTCAGAATCTCCTGTGACAATTTTCCTTCATGTCCACACTAAAAAATAATGTCTTCTTACTTTAGGACTCCAGTGTACTGCACCTGTCCACCCTACTTCCACCAGGCTGGTCCATTATCTTTTAATGTGTTTAAAATGTATGCTTCCAACATACTGCTTTACCTTGTTACTCCCACCATTCTGCCAGCCACCCACGCCGCTCCTGCCAAAAAGCATGCTTCTATGTTTCCATACTTTCTCTCACTTCTTCTCTTGATCCCTCAACATGGATATCAATGTGTGTGTTCTTTCTCGTCTTTGTTTTGGCTCATTCCATTCCCCATGCTTTTGCTAATCATTAGGATTCGTAAGCAAACATTTCTAGCTTCCCTCCTTCTGGGCACATGGTACAATCAGCATTTTTTTCAGTTAAGTCAGGCTAGTTGACTTGCTTTGACAATGAAGTATGAGCAGAAGTGATATGTGTCCTTTCTGAGTGGGAATTTTCAAAGCTGGTGCACAACTTGCCAAGTCCTCTTCCCTCCCTGGCAGTCATGGAGACACAACATTGGAGCTCCTCTGAGCCTTGGGGTCAAGTGAGGAGCGCGCGCGCGCACACACACACACACACACACACACACACACACACGCACACACACGTGAGAGAGGTCTTATTGATAAAATAAATAGGATGTTTTTATGTGCATAACTCTACAATTTGCTCTTACCACTGAATTATATATCATGGGCTTCGTTCCAAGTCTGCCCACAATGTCTCTATCTGCAAACAACCCAGGTGAAAAATGTTATTAGTTGAAAATATTCCATAGTAATGGATGCACTAATTACTCCAGGATTTCCTTACTGATGGAGATTCATAGCATGATAGGAATCCCATATCCAACTGCTGCAGTCATACTCTCACGAATTTCCTTTTCTCCAACATTTCCTTTCTCCAATCCAGCCAACAGGTAGCTGCCAGCTTTATGATTCTGAATGCAAAGGTCAAATTGGTTCCTTCCTTGGATGAGCATTTGCTCTGGCTTACCCTGTGCTCTTAATACATTTATCAGAGGGTTCTTATGATCACAGAGTAAAGTGGAAACCATATGGCCTGGAAGTCAAGACTCTCCCCAAACTCACCTTTTCATCCTTCTCCATCATGCTCTGGAAGGATCCTCTGCTCCAGCAAACCTAGGTTATTCCCATGCCTTGAGCATGGGGGTGCTCACCTGTAGGTCTGAAATTCCCCACCACCATAATTTTCTTTCTCTTTTTGCTAGTCCTCATGACCTGCTTTACTTATTCACAAAAATTAAAGTTCTAGGTTTATTTGTTAAGTTTCATTCCCCACACTGTAAAGGTCAATGACCTTTGAGGGCAGAGACTTGATTCACTCATAGCCAAAACCTCAATGCCTAGGAAAATACCTTTGCATAGTAGGTGCTTTAAAAATGTTTGCTGTCTGCATGAAAAATTCTATTACACATCCCAATATGAACCAAGTCATATCCACTCTATTAGCATCTACTCATTAAATGCATCTCTAAAAATATTCTGTCATCCTCTTTGGTCTAATTAGCTTAGCCATTAACCATAGCCATGTTGAGTTTCGAATGATCATTTGTCTATTTAGTAGACTAATTACACTAAAAAATTCAAATGAACAGACATTTGTTCATGTCTATGGCAGGCAGCAGCAGATACTGCATCAAATAGGAAACATTCTTGTTCTCAGGGAATCTCCTATGTTGTCTGACTCTGAGAGCCCTTGTGTCCTGCAAAAAACACACAAAACAAACAAGGAAGCAAGCAAGCAAGCAAACAAACAAACACCTCTTTTAGTACTGAAGGCATAAAGCCAGTGTTAATCTACAGAAGAAAAGGGTGCACAGGCAAAGGATGTTTATTGAAGCAGCGAGATTTCCTAGGCTGCTCCTCTTCTCAGAGGTCAGCTCAGAAGAGCTGGTGCCTTTCAATTCCCATACATAACTTATCCTTCACCCAATATGGCAGCTGACAAAAAAGATGCACATTCTGTTTTCCCAACAACACAAGCTCTTCCCTCGGTGGCCACTTGAGATGTTGGTACAATGAAAACTCACTAAGCAAAAAGGAGGTGGCAATTTTGTCACTGCTTTCCCATAGAAGTAGCTCCTTTGCAGAGAAAAGCTCATCTTCTTCATAGAAAGTGGTCCCCCCTCCTTGGTTAGCAGAGAGTAAGGGAGATTCCCTGGGCTGCAGTCTCATTGTGCTAATGAGATCCTGAGCTGTATTTTTAGAAATAGGATCAGAACTGTGCAATTGAACAAGGATGCACTGAAGGGTCCATGTGACCCATCCCTTCAGAAGTAGGCCAGAAAGAGCAGAGGACAGGGAGGGCCAGATGCTTCAATGACTTCCTGACTTCTTCAGAATATCATGTCAAGTGTATGAGTTTCTTGTGGTTGCTGTAACTAAGTACCACAAATTGGATGACATAAGCCAACACAAATTTATTCTCTCACAGTTTCAAAAGCTTAAAATTTGAAATGGAGGTGTCAGGAGGGTTGGTTCCTCTGGCAGCTCTGAGGGAGAGCCTGCTACATGCTTCTCTTCTAGCAGATTCTAGTAGCTTCCTGTAATCTCAGTCATCCTTTGACTTTTAGGTGCATCATTCTCTACCTCCATCTTCACCTGGCCTTGTTCCCCTTGTGTCTGTGCCTTCACATGACCTGCTCCTGTCTGTGTCTCTCTGTACAAATGTCCCTCTTATAAGGACACTATCATTGGATTTAGGACCTATCCTAACTCATTTTGACCTCATCTTTACTAGTTACTCCAAAGACCTATTTCCAAATAAGATCACATTTACAAGGACTGGGGGTTCGAACTTCAACATATTTGGGGGTGAAGTATTTCAACCCACAATATCAAATTTGTACTATAGCTCAAACCAGAATTTAGATCCCAAGTACTTTCTGTCCACCTCACACCATGCTCCATTCCCACATGAGAAATGAAAACTATGTGACTCCAATATCCATGTTATTTAGGTTATGATTCCAACAGAATTTAATAAAAAAAATACATTTTTAAACAGAAAATCATTATGAACAAAGAGAAGAGATGAGGTACAGCTTAAGCAAGGGTAAGAAAGACACAGAAATGGGTCTTAACTGGACACAAATCGGGTCCATCAGTGTCCCACTTTTGTCTCAGGCCTCTGGTGCAAAGCCCACGATTTTCAGATCATGGCTCACATTTTTTTCAGAGTTCAATGAGAAGCAAAAGGTTCCCAGACATGCCAACAGTAGCTTTAAAGATGGAGCTTTTAGATTTTTCTTTTGAGAGGTACCTCAACTCTAATATCTTTATATCTAGACTTACTGTCTAGTCCACCCTCTCCTACAATGCATAAACAAGCATAATCAGCAAGATAATCAGGATTAGTTATGTAAATTGCTGCAGTGCTCTTGAGAAATATACATGTACATCAGAGAAACATCTCCTATTTTTATGCTAATAATGTTAAGGGAAATAACACCCCAGTGAACATATGAGATTATTTTATAGCCAAAAGCAGAGCTACTCAAATCATTTTTCTCTCCAACAAACCTCTGAGAAATCATAAATATAGTATTTAAAGTAGTGGCTTAATTTTCAAAGACATAAATTTTACTAAAAGTTATAGACATTATGTCTTCCTAACTAAAGTACGAAGTGCAGAGCTTTTAACATTGTATTTCATTGTTGTTTTAGAATATAATTAGAAATGCCAAAATGTAGTAAAAATTGCCCAAGAAAAAAGTAGAATTATTGAATATATTTAACTGATTGAGCTTCCTATAACACTGAGAAAAAAATTCAGTCTTTATTATGCTAATAAGGGTCCCTCCTGATCTGGTCTGGCTGTCATTGTCTCTAATCTCATATCTTATCATCTTCCATTACCTTGTTCGTATATCTTCCATATGGACCTTCTTGCTGTTCCTTGAACAACATCAGAACATTTGCATTGGCTATTCTTCTGTCCTAAATACTCTTCCTCCAATCTTTCCAGGGCTGGCTTCTTGTCAGTCAGGGCCCACAACTCAAACACCACTTACCCAGAGAGAATCCCACTGATCCCCCATTCTTTCTAGCTAGTTGCCATGCTTTAAGTTTTTTAGATCCTTATAGGAATTAGATTGTTTATTTTATATATATTTTAATTGTGTATTTTCTATCTTTCCCCCACACAAATGTAGGCTTCATGGGGACAAGGACCATGTATGGATCTGAGAATAGTATGGTACATAAAAGACCTCAACAAATATTTGCTGAAGGAATGAAACATTTCAGGTGTGATTACGCTCAGTGATGTGTAACTCAAGGACATGAGCTTGGCTCTGCACATGTGTGCAATCCCCACTGCCACAACTTCATTCCCACTAAGTAAGCAAAAGGGCCAGACCAACAATTACTGATTACATGTGATGTCTGGGCTGTTCACACGCTGTCCTCCAACTAGTCATTACCCATTTTGCTTTTTCCATTTTACTGACCAGGAGCATTTGCTTCAGAGGAGGGAACTAAATTGTCAATTGAATTATCAAGTACCATCGCTTATTCAATATCTGAATAGTTCAAGTGGAACCATACCTTTCTTACTGTGAGAAATATACTTAGAAATTCTCAGAAATGAACTCTATACTATTTCAAAACAACCTCTATGAACATAATTCAGGATATAAACTCAGGGACACCATGATGACTCGATGATTGAAAAGATTTTATTTCTCTTTTATCATTATCTTTGGTCAAGATATCAACTATAATTTTTTTAAAATTTTATATTATTAAGTAAAAAATACATATTATATTCTCTGATGGAAAGCCTGAGCTTCAGAAGAGTAATAATGAAATCATGAATCACTGGGTACCTTTCATTCTTCTAAAATGTTAGTCAGAGTTAGAGAGATTAATGATGAAATAGGAAGACAATAATGTTCCCTGTGCCTTTTAAAAATCTAAAATGGGTAGGAGGTATGTCATAAATGTTTAAAATCTTGAAAAAAAGTAGAATTTTAAAAACCCTGATATAGGGAACAAAGGCATCTTGCTGTCTTCCCAGCCCTGTCTATCCCAAGCTCTCGGCCCTGCTTTGAGCCTGGTGATAACAGATATGTTCCTTGTTTCTTTCCACAGTTCCTTCTCTTCCTCCTGAGTCCTCATTTGGTTGTGGGTATCCAACTGCCTCTATGTGTCATCTTCCTTTTTTCAGTCACCATTCATGTATCCATGTATCTACCAGTGTTTATTTTATCTCTACAAAACATATATAAGGCACTTTATTAGCTATTATGGATAATACAAGGTCCCTGTTCTTAAGACACTTGAAATCATTTGGAGTAAAGGTCAATTTCCAAACTTTTCAATTTATTGCCCTTACCTCCTTTTTCCCCACATACTCACATAATGACTGTAGGGTCTGTCTATACGTCTGATTTGTTTAGAGTTAAAACTCTGTAAACTTCCCACCAATACTTAGCAAACTACTATGTCTCAATGTGGTCTAACTGTCTTCATTGTTAAAGCATTTAAGTTGTATTCCTTGGGCCTGGCAAAATAATAGTGTTCCCACCTTATAATCCTGTTTCCCAGAGTATCTATTCAGATTTTAAAGACTTGTTTTTGATGGTGGTCATGTGGACAAAATTAAAATGAGAATACAACAGAATTCTTTAAATTTTACTCAGTTAGGGATAGTTTCCTAATGTAGAAAGAAGATACAGTGGACTACCTTATCTGTCCACAATTCTTTCTTGTCTCCTTGCCCTTGTCAAGAAAATCAGCAGATGGCATTATGTGTCCTTACCCCACTTGTACTTGGCCAGGAGAATGACTTGAGCCATGGAACATAGGCTGAAGTGACAGCATGCTAGCTCAGAATTAGGATTTAAGAGGCCCAAATTACATTTCTGCCTTCCCTCTTAGAGTTTTTTTATTCCAGATTGAGAAAACTATGGTCCAGAAAGACACATCTCTTTTTACTGTGTGTATAAAAACAAACCTGAATCCAATGTGAAGTCTGGAATTTGCACTATCCGCTGAGCCAAGGTAGGGCTGACAGAGAAATTCGGCCAACCTGTAGACTAGTGAGTATGAAATATGAAATGTGCTATTATTACTATAAGCCACTCATTAGAGCAGAAACTTGACTAATATAGCAATTGGTATCAGAAGTGATGTGCTTCTGTAATGAAAATCTAACGTAAATCACTGCCTTTGGGACTGGCAAGGAAGGGCTCCAGTACAAGGTTAACCCACTGGCAAAAAACCCAATAAGCATCGCTTCTAAGAATGCCATTTACGAAAATGTTCAGGCTTCATAAGGTCTTTGAATTGCATGATAAAGTCTTTAGAAACAACAGAAGAGCTGAGAAAAAGTAGAGTGTTCCCAGAAACATCTCTCAGGATATAGGAACAATGTCACCAACCTAAAATTGCTATTTTGTCTATATCAAAATACATTACACACCAGATTCATTGACAAGTATTTCCTTATTTTATAAGAGGAAAAAGCCAGGAGCTAAGGCATGTGTTTTTTTAAGTCATAAAGCAGCATAAAAACAAGGTCTGATGTTCTGCTAAAGCTAACACATTAATTTGCCATAATCCCTGAAGGTTAATGGAGCTGCAGGAGATGAGCATTTCTCAGTGCATGGGGTCCAAATTATTCAAAATAATAAAAAAGAACCCGTGAGAATCCATCTGCCCTTTCAAAACAGCTTCTTCCAAGACGACCAGCAAGTCCTTTTCCTTAAAATTTTTTTCCATCAAATGCAAAAACAAAAACAAAAAACCCAAGTTCATTTAAATGGAAGCAATCAGGCAAAATAACGTTTATTAGAAAATGTCTACTTATCATGTTTTCTAGTTACATGATTAGGAAAACAAAATGTGCACTGTGATGATTTTTGGATCTTTTTTTCCCAAAAGTGGTAAATAGCTTTCTACTTCCTGACGTTAGATTTCTACAAAAGTGACCCCCTGAACCTTTTCACCTCTCATGGCCACCTATCTGTGTGTCCCAGAATGACAGAAGCCCACCTTTCATGTAAAGAACCTCCCATCCAAGTGGAGAATTGACAAGTGAATATTGGACAGAAAATAAGGCATCACACATCTAACCTTTCCTACTGCAACTGTATTCTCTTCACTTTCATGAACATTCAGATTTACATTATGCAATACACCGACATTTAATCAGCATTTATTATGAGGTCACGTGTTCAAAGACAAACAGGTACAGCCTTGGGTAGCTAGTGTCATACAACAGACAACAAAGCTCTCCAACTGTCAGTAATCTCAGAGATTACTTATTAAAATAAGGACACCCTGACAACACCATTGATAGAATTAATTAAATATCACAGTTATACTGGCTCCTTTTAAACCAACTGTTTGGGCAAAAAATAACCACAGCCTTAATTTCATTTCATTCTACTCTTGGCTCCACCCACCCTTATGGAGCTGGGATAAGGATGTTCACTACCTATGTTTCCAGTATCTAATAACACACATTTTTGCATGTCTGTGTTTTTAAACTTTACATTATTGGCTTATATGTAGAAACACCTAAAAATATTCTGCCACACTTTATGCGTATGAACTAGCTACATTTTGAAGGTACATGATCTTATTTTATTTTGTTGGATTTTTAAAAATATTCCTCCAGTTAGACAAACACTTCATTGAGGGCTTGACACCATGCTAGGCTGAATGTATGGCTAATGGGCTGTGCTGCAGCAAGCACCACTTTACCTCTATTTATGTAAAGGAAAATACTGCTGTATGGAACCATTGGAAAAGAAGTATCATCACCTCAATAACAGGTGGAAGAAATTGTGTCCTGAAAAATCACTTTGAAGAATACCGGTTTAGAAGCCAAAAAAAAAAAAAAAGTAAAGTCCTCAAAAAAATGTTATGTAAAAGGACTTTTATTTATGCTCACTGTTTTGGTCTTTATGAATATTCATGCCTATATTCTTTTGAAACATTATATTTATTTAATTCAAAAGGCCAGTGCTTCAGAAGAGAAAAACTCATGCAGGGAAAATGAGTGAATTATTCATCTAAAAACAAATATTGTTTTGAGACTCCGTTTTATACTTGTGTATTCAACATCCACATAAATCAGCCTCCGGTGGGGCAGTGTGTTCCTACAATGGGCTCTTAACACCAAAAAAAAAAAAAGTCTAAAAGCCTTTGTTTGCTTTTATTTTCTCATTCTAAAAGAGAAAAATCTCAAAAGGGAGAATGAATATCCTTGAACTCTAAAAATGAATTATTTTGGCATCTGCATTGGCTGAGTGAGGCTTTCAACACTTGAATTACCCAACTTCCTGCCACAGTATTCAACTCCAGCCCATCAGCATGATGGCCGCCCAAATTCCTTACGTTCTCATCTGTTTGTTAGCGAAAACCGGATGGGCTTCAGAGCAGGTCTGTTCCACAGAAATAATTCCATTCTGGAACACCAGAGCTACTTTATTTGGCTCCTTTAATGATATGTTTGACAGAAGTAAAAGGTTCAAACCACCACCACCTATTGTAACAATAGCTCTCTCATTTACGTGGGACATCATTCTTGTCACAGAACACGGTCTTTCCAAGTATTATTTAACAGTCTTGGTGATACTAAATTTGGGGCTTACATCGCACCTCTATGGCATGTACCATGCTATCCAATAAAACGTGATTCCATCACCAGTGTCCTAACAACCAGTAGCAAACTACACACTTGAATAGGCTTTGAATGACCTCAAAGTCACTTCAAAAAACAAGAGAGCACTGCACTTATTTCTGGCTGAACATATTTACTTTTGAAGTGATAAGTGCCCTAGTACTACCTAAGGATTAATAAGTGTATGTAAATTCCTGTTTACATGGGCAATATGTTCCCGAGAGCAAGCTAACTGAACAAAAAAGGAAAAATTGCACACTCTGGGTATTTTCACAATTTTACCACATTGAAAATCCATATGTTGAAATTATACTCAATAGGTGTTATTTAAAATATTTGATTCTAGATTCAGTAACATTTGATATTTGGATTTAGGTTTAAGTCTGTTTTGTGTGTTCTTTCTGGTTCATAACTGACTTTTGCTCTGTCATTTAATAAATGGGCTCCTTGATCTAAAAGGTACCAAAGACACACATTTAGTAGCCCTGGAACACCATGAAGATGGAGGAAGGTAAAGGACACTGAGTCAGCATGTCCCAGACTTATATTGTCTCCAGAAACCTGCCAGGTGTTTCTCTCAATCCAAGAAGGCAAGGGAACTGAGATGGATTTTTCCATAAAAGCACATCTACATCAGGGTCCAGGCAAAAACTTTGGTCAGACTTGTCATTCATTAGCTTTTTTCATGGCTTGTAAACTCCTGTGAAGGGCAAACACAGGGAAAGTAGATGTGGGTTCATGCTGCTTTAAAACACACACATACACACACACACACCTTTTTCTTCAGGCTGTTTTCTCTCTTTGAAATACCATACTTTTAAAATGATTAAATTATGCTCATTCTACAAGATGTCTGTATTCCACTGCTGGGCGCAGTGATGGCGAACCTTTTGAGCTCGGCGTGTCAGCATTTTGAAAAACCCTAACTTAACTCTGGTGCCGTGTCACATATAGAAATTTTTTGATATTTGCAACCATAGTAAAACAAAGACTTATATTTTTGATATTTATTTTATATATTTAAATGCCATTTAACAAAGAAAAATCAACCAAAAAAATGAGTTCACGTGTCACCTCTGACACGCGTGTCATAGGTTCGCCATCACTGGTTGGGCAGCACATGTTCCTGTGGCAATGCCCACATACACATGGGCACCCATGCCTGTACTGAAATGCTCTCCATTCCACCCGGATCCTCATGGCATGAGGGGATGGTGCTCCCTTCTTCTTTGTGTTAATAATCATCAAACAGCCAACATACCTGAGGTAGCATTATCTGATGGATAAGAAAACCAAGTTCCAGAGACCGGAAGTGCCTGTCCCAGGTCTACCCTAACAGCAGATGGTAGCATGTGCATTGAAACTCTAAAAGTTTGTGCCAGAGTCTGTACCCTAACACACCCCTTGCCTGCCTCAGAGTTCAGCCCCACACTACCATGAGATTATTGAACTGACATGACTTAAGGATTAAGCCTATCTTACCTTAAAGTTCACAAGTCAGTCAGTGTTCTATATGTGGATTTTCCTCTATCTGGGTATAATTTTAATCTTTTTTTTTTTTCCTGACTGCCACTATTTTCTGTGCAATTTCTTCCTGATTCTGTGTAGGCATGGTTTCCACATTTGGCTGTGCTGGGAGTTGGTATATGAAAGTTTATTTCCTAGCATACAGATTACATAGCATTTGTTAATTTCAGTATTCTAGTTGTGCTTTTGGAATTTGACATCTTTACTAATGTGAATGCCTTTGGAGTGATGTGTGGAGAAATTTAGATTATGTGGCTATCTAAATAGAAAGAGTGATACCAGAAGTTGTAATTTTCTGTTTTTATCCCCAAATGGTTAGATAACACATTTTTGAAGGCTCAACTCATTTCCCATTGATTTGAAATGACACATATATACTTATGACTATTTCTGTTCTATCCATCTGTCTATTTTTATTGCAGAAACCTAATCTTTTAATTATTATAACTTTCACACATTCTAATAACACAAAAATTCAAGTAACTATCTCTGGATCTTATTTATATAACTTCCCTAGTTATTGTTTGTGTATTACTTTTTCATATTTAAATTAGCAACATGCCCTTAATTTCCCCAGACTTAGTGCATTTTAGGTGAGATTAAAGATTGCATAAATTTGACATATATTTTTCAGACTACTGAAGCTTCATATGTAAGAATATACTGCCTCTTGATTCATTAATATCTTCTCCTATGATACTCCTTAAAGTTTCATAGTTTTCTTCTAAGAGATTATGAACATTTCTTCTCATGTCTATCCTTAGACATTTTATGTTAATACAATAACATAGATATACTAGTGTTACTATAACTAGGGTTATTGCCCATTTTTTGCCAACTTTTAAAATTTGTATACTGTAGCCCTGCCCAGTTTGGCTTAGTGAATAGAGCATCAGCTGTGGACCGAAGGGTCCCAGGTTCGATTCTGGTCAAGGGCACATGCCCAGGTTGCAGGCTCAATCTCCAGTGAGGGGTGTGCAAGAGGCAGACAATCAATGATTCTCTCTCATCATTGATGTTTCTATCTCTCTCCCTCTCCCTTCCTCTGTGAAATCAATAAAAATATATTAAAAAACAAACTTGTATACTGCAAAGCACTTAAGCCTCATATATGAACTTATAACACACTGACATATGGAATATCTTCATTAATGCTAAAGATGTTCAATTGTGTCTCTTTGGTTTCTCAGGAAGTAATAATAAAAATGAGTAACATTTGCTGGCTGCTTACTATTTGCTGACTACTGTAAAAGAGGTACCTTACATGCATTATCTACTTTATTTTAATAGCAAAGTTGTGAAGTATATGGTATTAATAGTCTCACCTGAGATATTAAGATTGGAGGGGTTGAATAACCTGGCCATAATCACCCAGCTATTATATTTCAAGGTCAATGGATAATAGCTACAGTTAATGATAACTTTTCCTTATCCTTTCCTATATGTATACTTCAATTTTCTCTCATTCAACTAAAGTTTGGTTAAATACAACAGAATTGACAGCATACACCCTTCTTTGGTCTTCATCTTAGTGGAAATCCCTCTAATATCATATCCGTAAGAAGTTGAAGCCGGCACCTGAACTATGCAAATGTTAGCTGCTATTAATACTATAGATTTTGTAGACTATTGGACTAAATTTGCCAGTATTTTTCACAATATTTTCCCTCTACTGCCATGAGATTTGTCAGAAATATTATTTTCTATTGTATTTATGAGGTTAGGATAGTAGGCTGATGCCAGAGTCATAAAAATGAATTGGAAAACTTTTCTTTCCCTACTCGCAATATGTGCAACATTGCAGAAACCATCCAGTCCTAGAATAAACTCTTCTGATACTAGAGCCCTTTAAAAAATAAGTTCTTTCTAAATTTCTCAAATGGTTACTTTACTCTTTCAGTTGCCTTGATTCTGCTTAGACAACATATATTTAATTAAAAATCCATCTATTTCATTTAGATTTTTAGATTTATCAGTATAGATTGGTACTTAGTCTGCTTGGCAATTTCCTACTAGTTGTGTATTGTTAACAGTGAAAGAAGGAAATAAAAGGCCGTAGAGAAGGCATCAAGGGAAAATAAGGTACCCTTCTATCCTCCCCCATCACCTCTGATGGGAGTTTTGAAACCAAGGAAATATAAATGAATCATGAGGGGTATGCATATATTACTCATCATTTTAAACTGACAATCTCATAAGTTCAAGTCAAGTTATACCACTCAAGTACCAACGTGGAAATAAAACCTGTAAAGCAGAAATGGTGAGACTCTATGGGGATCCTTGGTCCTCTAATGTGTGTTGATGATCTGGGCAGCAACTATATTTGTGTGTTGTCTGCAGAGTTGTAACAAGAATCCATTGATCGACACTCATCTACATATCTACCTATCTATCTACCTATCTATCTACATATCTATCTCATCTAACTACCTACCTACCTATCTCATCTATCTATATTTCTATCATTTATCATCTATCTCATCTATTTATTTTTCAGTGAATTAGTATATAAGTGCACTGAAAAAGTAACTTTTAAGTTGTCATCATCTATATCTTAATGATTTCATTTCTTCTCTTTTAAAAGCATGTTCTTTTGCATTTTTTGTACTCAATCATAAATTTAATGAGAAAACCCCTGATAGTTATAATATTTCATTTCTAAATTTTAAACATCGCATCCCTATTTTAACCTTGGAGTCTATCTTTGGTCAACAATAACTACACTCCTTTATTTTTTCCACAGGACTCCTAGTATCTACCACAGGTTACCCTACAGAGAAGAAACACACATTTTGGTAGAAGTGAGAAAAAAAAATTTGCTCAGTTCAGTCATCTTTTGTGTGATTAGTCCTTTTTCTGAAATGAGTGAAAACTTCCCACTGACTGGCTAAATAATTCATTGCAACTGCTTCTAACTCTATACTTAAATTGAAGAAATAATAACTATTTCATGATCTATTTTTAGGTAAGGATGTCAAAATCTTCAGTTTTAGCACACTCATGCAAAGCTCCAGAGAAATTGAAAAGGTACAGAATGATGACTCCGGGTTTACTTAAAATGGGTCTAACTGCATTGGAAATAGAATAGTATTTAAGAAGAATCTTTTTATTACCCATAGATGAAGTACATTATCCTTAAAAAAAATCATACATATATTCAGTTTAGGCCATTTCATTTAAAAGCAACTATCCTCCTTTGTCAATGTATTTAGTTAAATTCCTGGGAATAAAATAGAATTTCAAGTATTAAGAGCTGTTAGAGTATTAATTTCCAAAAGTAATTAATTCACCCATCTTCAGAGTTCACAAGAGCATGCTAGATCTTCCAAACAAGTGAATCTGAGCCGCCTGACACAGAGATATATGAGCTTCCTGGCACATCATGAAAGAGTGGTAAAGTCCCCACATAGCAGATGTGATTCCTTTTATTCAGAGTGTATTCAGTTAACAGGCAGGTATGCTGCCAAAGGCAATTGGAACTAACATACGTGTGTATATGCCACAGACCAGACCAAACTGAAAGTGGCCACCAGAAATAAAATATGAGTTACCTGCATTTTGTTTTATTTTAAGGGTGGGGAAGAGAAGGTTTGAGCAAGAAAAAGTAAAAAAAGAAGCGAAGGCAGAGAAGAAACAGCTGGACATTTCCCCTACAGGAGTGTGGGGGTCTCAGGTGGGGCAGCCCACACAGTGGCCTTGATCTTGTCTGCAGAGTGGGTCTTCCATCCAGGCCTGTGCAGCAACAGTATGGCCTTGGGTCCAGAAAAGCATGGTTGACAAGGATGGAGTCAACATTTTCATCCATCACCTTTTCTTGCTGCCTAAGGTTTAGTCAAAGCTACTAGTACAACTAATCAAAATGAACTCTGTTGCTTTCTTTTTCTTGGTCTTAACACTCTCTGCTGAGTTCTGTCACTTGACACCTTGGTAGCTCTCCAGATAATTTACACTTCACAGGAAGCCTATGAGAGTGCCTCTCAAGTGCTCATTGTGACTTGAAAATGGAGCCTCAGAGGTTCTCAGTGCTCAGGTAATTGTTTAAGCGTGTCAACATCGCTGCCCTCCTTTGCCTCAGGAGCCTGCGCCATCTGCGAGGCCTGGAGGAGTCCTTGGGCATAGGCTCCAGGCCTTGCTCACTAAGATGGGTTGCTGTGGGGAATTTGAGCTCATGTGAAAGTCTCCTGTCTCAGTTTTGAAGAGCAGGAACAATTACAAGAAGAGCCAACTCACAGAGGCATGTATGAGGGGTACCGGAAACTACAGACGGGCTCCAAGCAAAAGGAGGATTTAATCACACCTGGACTTCAGGAAGATCACCCTCTCCTGGTCAGACTGGGCTGCAGAGACCTGAGGGGAAGGCAGCCGAGAGTCTGTGCAGTATTTCATTTTGAGAAAGCAGAGGCTTGATCTAAGGCAGCCACTGAAAGAAAGATACAAGGATACAGATTTATCTGGCATATGGTTTGGGCAAATGGGCAGAATCACAGAAACAACTGTGATTTATTATGAGTACAGAGCAGATTCCCAACTGTGCTGATTGCTGCCTGCACCCCCCGCCCCAGCCCCCCTTTCAGGACCTGGGATTCACTGCCTCTCCTGAAATGGCCTCAGGTGAACAGAACCACCTGCCCAGGGTTGTTTCTTCCTGGTGCTGCTGACCCAATCAATGACTGGTGGCCACTGGGGTATGAGACCCAGTCCTCTTACCCCAGCTTGGAAGGGTGAGTCTAGCTTCCAAGCCCTGTGCAGGGTGAACTGAGTCCTTGCTGGAACCTCAGTACAAGTGACCCTCTCCCTCAGCCCAGTGGTCTCCTTTCTTTCCCCCACAGTGTCCATTTCAGGAGCCACCCATTAAACTCCTGCATATTAACCTTGATCCCTGGAGTGCAATCGGCACAGCATCAGTGAAAAGGGGAATACTGAGCATTGGAGAAGCACAGGGCATAACACAGGGCCCAGAGCATGGTCTCAAGGTCAGGCACAAGGATCAGTAACGGTTCTCAACAGGCAATCGGAAACAAATCACATACTTCCCCAAAATTGACGTAACTTTTGAGTTCTATTAATAGGTTATAATATATCATACGTTTTAGGTAATATAGTGAATATACTATAACTTGAGAAGTTGGAAATACATATCAAGGGACTGAAAGTGGCCTTCAATAATTAAGGCACGATTCCACATATATACACAAAATATATACAGAAAAATAAGGATTTTACCAGAGAGAAAACAAAAGAAATATGTACAAAACAGAATCAAAGGCAAAGCCTAACCATTCAGGAAGGAGGAGTTACACAGTGTGGTACATACAGCCCTTGGTAGGATGGGATCCACTAACACTAGCAGAATACTCCGTGTTCTGGAAAGATATGGAGCCCTGTCTTGCCAGGGTCTGGAAGAAACAACTGGGGAAACCATCCTGTTCTCTCAGCGTCCCCAGTGCTGGCCTCCAGGACTTCCCTTCATAACCAGTGTCTTCTTTTTCAGTAATAGTAGATCCTATTTGTAGATAATGAGCTAAGGAGAGACCTACTGCCTCTGTGACTCTCCTAAGAAGCCCAGCCCTTCAGCAAATAGGAAATGTGCTTTGACCCCCATCCGGATAAGATAGGGGACTAAGACACAGCACTAACCTTCTCACTGTTGAATTTGCAGGACTTGACATTAGAGGAATTGGTCTGGAAGCTGTCCAATTGACCTTGAATAAGTTCCTTCACAGGTAGACAAAGGGCCTCTGAAGAACGAGATCATCTTAGAGAACTAGGAGAAACTGCCTTGTGCCTGGTGGAGAAACTGGATCCTGTGACAAGAAGCCCTCCCTACAGGAGATGCACTCCCACTGAAACCGAGCCCAGGGTTGTCTACACATGTGACATGGGCCATCACACTCAAAGGGCCACTAAGAGCGGGTAAGTTCCTCTGGCCTTTCATCCTTTCTCTTTCCTTTGGGATTTCTGCATCTATGTCCCTATGTGTGTATCTACATACCCTAAGAGGTACTGGTCTCTCTCGATGGTTTTAGTATATTGTAAGGTTCTGGTGTCAGTCATGCCAGTCTCAAAAAAGTTGGGTGATATTCCATCTTCCTCAATTTTCTGAAAAGGTTTTAGTAAGATTGGAAATATTTCTTTTAAAAATGTCTGGTAAAATTCACATAACATAACTGCTCTGTGTTTTTCTCGCCTCCAGGCTTGGAACCATCCCTCCTTATGCCCCCCACGCTCTCAACCCTGGTCAAAGATTTCTTATTCACTCTCAAACCTGGTCCAATGTGAGGACTGGATCCATCCTGCTGAGGTGCAGACAGCTCCTGGTACTGGGGACATTCACATTTCTACACCTTTCCCTGTACAGTACATGCCACACTATGCAACGTGTCATCTCGTCTCTCCCATGACACCTGTGCTCCTTCAAGGCAGAGCCTATTTCTTACTCAGTGGGGCATATCCTCAACAGCTCATTAGTCCTTTTTAAAATTTAATAAATAACTGCAATGAGGAACATGGAGACAGGATGAATAGGTGAAGAAAACAAAATTAATTGTTCAGTTATTTTTGTGCTTATAAAAATGCATATTCTAAATGGTCCCAAATGGGAATTACTAATAATTAAAGGAAGACAAAAATTACTAACATAGAAAGTTAATTTTAATCAAAAGTATGTCAACAATGCTGTTAGTAGCTACAACTTCTTTTATATATACTAATAAATTAGTGATTTAATATTTACTTTAGATCAAGATATCATCTAAACATATCTTACTCAACATATCTACTTTGCTTTTTAAACTATATAGCAAAATTATTGAAATATTCTTCTGTATGTAATGTACATAATGAAAAACAAAAAATAGTAGCACAAAGTAAAAGTAATATTGAGCAAAGTTTTTTCCTTGTGAGATTCACCAGAAATCAGTTTTATGTAACTATTGCTTTTACTGTTTTCTAGGTCCTCTTACCAAACACAAAGATAAAGGGAAGAAAATAAGTAAGGTGATACAAAATACCATTTCAAAATGAATTATTTTCACAGCCAAGCATGGATATGTGAGACTACATCTTGAATATTGTACGGCCATAGTTATGAATGAGATAAAATTATAATTTGTTGATAAACCAAGTAAATCCCTTAGCTGCCCTTTATTGACCCATCTTAAGGTGTTTCCCTTTATATAAATTGTGTACTTCTTGTGCTCCTGCTTAACATAATCTCATTTTCTAATTATTGTACTACCCTTTCGATTGTAGAGGGCATTTCTTAATGCAATAGCATCACCTTTCCCTCCAGGTCATGTCCTCAATTATGTTTATTTCACCTGAAAAGTCTCCATTTCTTACTTGTATCATATTTATTATATTTAATGGCCCTATTATTCAACAGATGTCTGATGTAGGGTGACTGGGATTTATAGAATTATTAATAATGTGCCTTCTCTAAACTGCTGCTGAGGCAACATAGCTGTTCAGGACCACACAGATTTCAGACAGCCATTTCCATGCAACTCCATCCTCAAGGTGATGCCTTTTATATTTATAAAGTGTAGATAAGTAAATATGCATACTGATTTTGTTGTTGTATAAAACCTTTCAAGGGCATGTGATAATTCCCTATAAGGTACATTTCTGTTCTTTCCATTTTTTTCCTCGATTTTGTTTTAAATGGAGTCAACAAAGTCAGCAGAGGAGAATTTTTTTTTGTGTGTATATAGGATGTCCCCCCAAAATGTATACACTTATAACAGCTGATAGCTCACTTAATGTTCACTCCTTTTCGGGTTCAACTGATTTGAAATAATGGTGAAATGAGACTAAACTTTGAACAAAGAAAATGCATCCCAAAATGCCACTAAACTTTTTTTATGGGGATACATAAAAGATAAAGTTTACGGTACAAAACTGTAAGAGTCACAACCTGAGGGCGCACAAATACCAAATGAAATGATTCTTGATGTTTGTGATTCCATTGCTCCGTGTTGTCAGCAGTGCCTGGACCAGAATGGTCATCAGTTTGAAAACAGACACTGATAACAAAAAAATATTCATTTCTGTAGATTCTTTTAAATTTTGAAGATGAACTGTATGTTAATAAACACTGACTTTATAATCATTCAAAGTGTGTATGCATTTTGGGGGGCACCCTATATATACCTCATTGTTCCTGTCATCTAAGCTAAATTCTCCTAGTCAAGCCCATTTACCTCTGAGCAACAGGCAGAGCCCTGTGTGTGTACTGTTTCCTGTTCACCCTACAGGTGGATGTGAATGGGAACAGACTGGAGTCAGTTTGAAGTGAACTGTAAACCGTTAAATATTCCCATTTGAAACTAATTCCACTTAATGTATGATAAAAGAACTTCTGAAAGATATAAACAATAGCATTAACTGAATGACAGCTCTTTTAGAAACTATTCATATTATACAACTCCTACCAGTTATAAGGGGGGGAAAGCTAACATCAATTATGTATATTTTAGTCTATGAAAACACCTACTTACTCAACAGCAATAATGAACCTCCAATCACATATCAAATATCCTTCTTTCAAAAGTAAAATACCTTCCCACTACAAATGATAAAAATTTTCCACTCCACTCCCTAAAGTTTTCACTTCTGCATTAAATGAAATGTTAAACCTGTCTTTAAAATTCAATAAAAAAAATCACAGAAACCAAAAATAACAGAAGAGCAATCTACTAGAAAAACTCCAGCTATGTACACTGCTAGTGGGGATGCAGGCTGGTGCAGCCATTATGGAAAACAGTATGGAGTTTCCTAAAAAAATTAAATATGGAACTGCCATTTGACCCAGTGATCCCACTTCTAGGAATATATCCTAAGAAACCTGAAACACCAATCAGAAAGAATGTATGCACCCCTACGTTCATAGCAGCACAATTTACAATATCCAAGATCTGGAAACAGCCCAAGTGCCCATCAGCACATAAGTGGATAAAAAAGCTGTTGTACATTTATACCATGGAATACTATGCAGCAGTAAAAAAGAATACTCTCTTACCCTTTGAGACAGCATGGAGGGACCTGGAGAGTATCATGCTAAGTGAAATTAGTCAGTCAGAAAAAGACAAGTATCACATGATCTCACTCATATGTGGAACCTAAGTAACAAAATAAACTGATGAATGGAGTTGATCCAGAGACATGGAAGCATGGAACAGAATATGGGATCTCGGAAGGAAGGTGGGGGAGGATGGGTGGATGGGAGGTAATCAAATAAGGACCTTGTATGCATATATGCATTGGCCCATGGACACAGACAATGGGGCAATGAGGGTCTGGCATGGAGGGTGGATATTTATCCTCACTATTTTTTCTAAAGTAAAATAAAGAACAAAGTTGGGGTTGAACTATACATACTATTTCACAGTGACATCACAAGTAGGGCATTAATAAATGTTCATATTAAATTTTTATGAATGTACCAATAGATCTTTTATAACCTAGCATTTCTCTAGGTTCCCATGAAGATTGTTACATCTTTTGCATATTTGTGTAATTATGTTCTTAGGGTAATTTACCAGATGTGGAACTGATGTGTTAACGAATATGCACATTTTAAGAATTAAGGAAAAATCTTCAAAAATCTCTTCCACAGATGTGTAACAGCCCACATTCCCCTGGCAGGATATAAGCATGCCTGCTTTGTTTCGTATTATTCTTTCTGTTTTGAAAATGACAAATCATTGGCATGTTGGTTTGAATTTATTATTGGTGAGACTGAACTTAAAATTTTTATGTATATATTTTATCTGTGATTTTTATATTCATGCCTTTGTCAATTCCTCTTTTGTGATTTCAATCTTTTTTTTATTAACCTGAAAAAGCTCTCTATATTTCAAGAACATTAATCTTTTGCCTTTTAGAAGTTTTGAGTATTTTCTTCCATTAATAGTTTATTTTTAGAATTGTTTATGATTGTGCATTCTTTCTAGACTTATAAGCATTTTAAATGTGTATGTATAGCCACATCTATCCAAGTTTCAGAGAGAGAAAAAGGGATGCACTGTGTAGACCTGGTAAAAGGTAGGTTGAAAACTGACCGCTAGGTTTAACAACATGGAAATTAACCAATGACCTTGAGGAAGTGACCTTAACAAGAGCAGTTACCACCTAATGGGCTAACTCTGTGACCTCTGTTCTCCTCTTATTGCTCCTCCTGCATTACTGACCTCATCCACTGGGACTGGTGTGACCTTGGTCCAGGGAAAATTGTGATCAGAGAGAACAGACAACTCTTTCAAGGAGTTTGTTATAAATGGAGACAGAGGAATGGGATGGTAGTCCATGGGAAATGGGATCAAGGGTGTTGTTTTGTAAGATGGAAGAAACAGCATGTCAGTGGCTGAAGGAGGGGGATTTTTTAGGATGCAGGAGAGGGAGGGAAAGCACACCCCTGGGTAGTTGAAAATACCCCAAAACTATCCAAGAGGAAGAGTCAGCCCACATAGGAGACCCACCAGCAGGTCAAAGGCCATGATGGGCAGGAAGGCTCAGCACAGAAGTGTGTGGAGGTGGATATGGTGGGGGGAGCTTTTCAGGTTGCTTAAAAATTCCAGTAAAATAGAAGGTACAAGGTTACCAGCTGAGAGTGAGGGTGGGGAGGGAGAGGAGAGAAGGCTTGGAACCATCATCTGAAAGCAGTTAGTTTCCATGAAGTTCAGGGACAGGGGTAGGATGGAGTCCCCCGAGCGGGATGCTACAGCTCTTCATTCACTCAAACTACTTCCTATCCTCACTCCTTCAGCTCAGTCAGTACAATGAAACAATTTCACAGTTTTGACAAAGGTTATGAACATTTTTATGGAGTTCTTCCCAAGAACTTTGTAATTTTATAAATCTTGTAAATTGGATTATGCCTCCCTAATTCATTTCAAATTGGGTGTTATTCTATTATAAATAAACCTTGAAAGCTGTGTATTTACTTTTTAACTGGTCACTTAGAAGACTTTTCAAGAATTAACTTTCACGTTTTCAGTTTAGTAGCATATACATGGAATAAAAGTTCGGGCAATTATAATTTATTTAGAACTATATTTTGTCAAAGAGAAGAATATCTTATACATGAACAGATGGGTGAAATGTAGATATTGAGGCCCTACAGAAATATCATTCACCCTCGCTTCCTGACCTAGAAAAAATAAAATCTGCTCTATCAGCATTTTAATGATGTCAATAATATAAGTTTTATATAAAAATATTTGTAAATTGTGCAGTTATACGCAAATGGCAATTATGATTAGTAAAGAGAGAGAACACTGCAGGTGAGTAAGGCCTCTACAGTAAAAGATGACTGAACTGCACCTTGCACATTGATCAGGATGGTGAGTGGGGGAGATGGGGCAGGAAGCCACTCAGGGGGAGGGGGGATGCAGAGGAGAAGGTGTGTCCTGGGTGGAGATGCATGAGGCCCCTAAGTCTGAAATGCCTGCTTGCTGCCCCCTTCCTGAGCTGTCTGCCTGGCACCCTCACCCTGTGTTGCCTGTCTGGGCTCCATGTATATCAGAACCATGGTCATGTCTGGGCAGCATAGAACTACCTAATGTAAAGGAGCTTTCACCACCCATGACCTTAAGTAGTGGAAGACCCTATTACATTTTTGCATGATGCTCATGAAATGAAATGTTTTCAGTGTTCTGGTTAATAATAACTTAAAACAAAATGCAACTGGTCTTCCTGAGATGGAATGCATCCCTTCGTGAAATGTATTGCAGTTTTTAATCACAGAAAAGCTGGAGGGTTCTCATCTGAGGGATGGCCTAAGTAGTATGTTCTTCTATCACAGCCTTCCACTATAGCAGGGCTTTTTGAAAATTTAAGTCTTACACCATTACTGAATCGGCAGGGAAATACACGTATTGACAGACCGAGAAACCATGATAATTCACATAAAATCATTACTCTTAGAATTTCATTAAAAGTAGCTTCCTAGAGTGATTGCACCATCCTAGAAATAAACAAGGTGAGTCTTATTGATGTATTTTGGTTCTGTGTGTCCTCATGCTGAATTTGGACCAATATACTAAATATAAGAAACTCCTTTAGATTTCAAGGATGTCACCAATAATACATCAGAAATGATGGTTCCTGCTGGGTTTTAATCATCCAAACCCTTATAATTATATAGTATGTTTGAAAAAAATATGAATTTACAAAATAAAAGATAAATGCTGACTTAATTATAAGACCCTATTAGTTATAAAATAAGGTAGCATTTTTCTAATTTAAATGACAGCCTTAAATATAAAATTAAAACTAAAAACACTCTTGAAGTAGATGGCAGCTGTGGACATACAGAAAGCTGAGTGTTTTACTGAAAACCTCTTCCCCCACACAATACATAATCAAAATATATTATCCCTTTGGTTTACTCTACGGTGTCATCAATGAAAAATAAACATACTTTTGGAATAAAATTTATTTCAGGCCAGGAACTTTACCTCTAAAAAAAGAACACTATCAGAGTATATTATGTCTAATAATCCTGTACAAATAGAGGTAACTTTGTTTGCTTGCAAAGATTAGCCTTCCTACAAAATATTAGATGACGAAACAATTGCACCTTATCACCTGTCTATTTTCTCTCAAACAGTTCAATAAATATTTATTGAGCAACAAAGACACACCATTCATTCAACAAATATTGGAGTGCCCGGTATGTTCAAACACATTCTGTGTTTATTAATATTACACATACATATTTATAGATATAAACAGGTACATATATAAGAACATGTGTAAGAAACTAATAGAAAGAGTAGCATTATTTTTACATAGATGCATATTTCCTTAATGCCACTCAAATTGTTTATGCTGGTTGATGGCCTCACTAATGTTAGTTTTTATGTTTGGTTGGTGTGCTCTCCTTTGGTAGAAACAAGATAGTTGTTAATCATTTTATTGTCAGTCAATTAGGCCTATAGAGAGCCCAACCGCTCAGAGAGTGAACCCATCATCAGGTCAGCGCTACTCACCTGGACATGAGAGGTTACAGAAATGCTTACAGGTTATTACTTAGTGGGTTATGACCACGCCAGGAGAAATGAGCAGATCCTGGGCTTGTGATATTGATAAAGCTGCCACAGAAAGTTACAGAAATACCATACCACCATCACTTTTATCAGCTATTGGTTTTTTTTATATTTTATTGATTTTTTACAGAGAGGAAGGGAGAGGGATAGAGAGTTAGAAACATCGATGAGAGAGAAACATCGATCAGCTGCCTCCTGCACACCCTCTACTGGGGATGTGCCCACAACCAAGGTACATGCCCTTGACTGGAATCGAACCTGGGACCCTTCAGTCCGCAGGCTGACACTCTATCCACTGAGCAAAATGGTTAGAGCTCAGCTATTGTTTTATATTTATTCATTCATTCATTCATTCAGTCAGTCAGTCAAGAAATTCTTTGTTATTTTTAATCTCCCAGGTGTCATGTAGGGTAAAAAATTAAATAAAGCAAACTAAATGCCCTTAAATTAACATGTGGGTACATTCACAAAAAAAATAATCACTGCTTGGCAAAGTACAAGCATATAATTGATACAACTAAATATTTTGGTGCATCATTTAAATGGATAAGAATGGATCATTTACATTGAAGACGATGGGCTCAGTCCCCATATGGGTCAATTACTTTCACACAGAAACTGGTTTCAGCTCTGCCGACTGTGCCCTTAGCTCTAATGAGGCCTCAAACAATGTTTTAGACAAAGGCATTTTACCTGAAAACACGGAAATTCAAGTAAACTGAAGATAAGATTAAATCTTTAAAAGCTCTCCAAAGAAACATATACCAGTGCCTTTAGAAACAGCCAATGTTGTCTCTGGCACAAGGTTGGCGCGCTGGGTGGGAGCAAGATAGATATGCTGTCAGGAGCAGGGTTCTCTGGCACCTGCAGGGGTAACTGACAGCACACGGGACAGAGAACCCCAGATGATGTCTATATTACCCACAACTCAACCTCAAAAACTCAGCAAGTAGGACATAAACAAATGCACAGTTGCATATATTTATTTCTTGAAAGATAACAGCTCCAGAATGACGCAGATAATACTCTGATACATAGAGTGAGGGTATGTGAGAAATTAGGCTGGGGTTAAGGATATCAAAATTGCTTTGCTATTCATTTGAAAATAATTCAGTATCTAATGCCTCTTGCCTTGGGCTGTCTTTTTTCATGGAGCCTTTTCTGGAGGAACACAGTTTTTAAGGTGAAAAGATCCTATTGTTTTAATAAGCCATTATCCTACCCAAGGAAACATAGAAGGAAGTGGGGGTAAGAAAGGGAGAAGTGATGTTAAATGCAGAACAAACTTTAACAGATAAATCAAATCTGGAGAAATTATTGGCAGAACTAAACTTTTATGATTTTTAAGAAGCACTTTTCAATTTCCTGGATGTATAGTAATATTAAATAAACTACGTGATATTTCTTTTCATGTTGCTCCATGTTCTGTCTAGTCCACTCTGATACTAACACTGGCTTACAAAAATATAAAGACAGCAAACTTTAAAAACATGTTCTCCTTAGACTCGTTATCTATATATTAGAAGACAAGATATTGGTTTCTATGTAGGGAAGCAAGGTGAGGAAAGGAAATTCCCAATATTTTGGAAATGAAGAGCTTTCTGGAGATAGTCCATTTGATGTCTATTCCTCACCAGGCACGACACAGAGAGAGCCAGTGCTGAGAACCACTGCTGGGAGTTTGGAAGGTCCTATGGAGTTTGTACCAACTATAGGTCACCGAGTAACCAAATCCATGAGCAGACTAGCTGAAACATTCTGATAGCACCAAAAAAAAAGGGGCAAGAGGGCAGGGGATGCCTAGAAGAAGCCAGCCTGGCTTGTAGCAAACAACACAGGACTACGTTTTGATCCTGTTCTTCCTGGATCTCTGGGAAGCCTCTGACACTCTCTACCCTTCCCTGGCACTGGACCTGTTCCCTACCTACATCACCACCTGCTTCTTCTCCTCTATTCTGGGCCATAAAACAAACCTCAAAGATTTAAGTAAATTGCCCAGCCGGCATGGCTCAGTGGTTGAGCGTCAACCTATGAACCAGGAGGTCATGGTTCTATTCCTGGTCAGGGCACATGCCTAGGTTGTGAGCTTGATGCCCAGTGTGGGGCATGCAGGAGGCAGCTGATCCATGATTCTCTCTCATCATTGATGTTTCATCTCTCTCTCGCTCTCCCTGCCTCTCTGAAATCAATAAAAATACATTAAAAATTTTTATGTAAACTGAAATCATATAAAGTAGGTTCTCTGACCATAAAACAAATAAACTAGAAATCAATAACAAAGCTACAAAAGATATAAAAACATAAAAAATAATTGTGTAACTTGTGAAAATTATCTAGAATACTGTACAAAGAGAAAGAAATGTGACAATAAGAATGGAGAAGCCAATTGTTGAAAAAAAAAACCATATAAAACCACACTGACTTTGTGCTTTCAGGATAATTCATAAGAATATGCAGTTTACATGCAGGTGCTAAAAATAAAGCCTCTTTTGCAACCCAGAACTCATTGCTCAGTATGAGTTTTGATACATATAAGAAGGAACATTATATATAAAAAAAGAATATGCAGTTTATAAAACAATAGATAAAATGATAAAATATAGCAAAACAAATGTAAATGGAAGCTGAGAAGCATGCAGTAAAAAGTGAGCCATAAGAAAGAAAATACACACTAAAAAATATCTACATAAAATTATAATCAACAACTACTATCTCAAATCACTTTCAGGAATATTCTAGAGGAGCACCCATTAAAGGTTTTAACAGCACTACCAGGTCTTAACACCAAGAACTTAAAACCAGTAGCTATAGTGTTGCTTATATTATTTTCCAAGGTCTAGACAAAGCAATTAGATGAAAAGTTATGAAAAAGTGGATAAAAAAGTATCCTTGTGTGTAGATTACCTATCAAAATAAGTAAACAAAATTAGAATCCATAGAGTTAGGTTAGCCAATTAAACAATGCACAAAATTAATAACTGTCATACATATAATTAATGATATGAAAAGCTGATTAAAATTTCCTCATGCAGATTTCAACAAGATATGCTTAGAAACAAAATATAAATATATATAAAGGAATTATGTGTAGAAAACTCAAAGCCTTACCAAGGGTCAGAAAAACAATGACCTTAATAAATAAAGAGAAACACTGTGTTCTTATACAGGAAAGATTATGATGATGATTCTGTTATTATTTTCAAATTAATTAGTAACTGTTATGCAATACCATGAAAATTTATAAAGAAATTTAGGAAAAATATTTCTTAAGTGACTCAGGAATAATAAACTGAAATTAAAAGGCTTTAAAACATGTAATAATACAATAATGAGAAATAATTTGAATTGTAAAAAAATCAGAACAGGAAAAATGAACCTAAACTAAAGCCAGAACTTAAAATACATACAACCTTTTCCTCCTAGAAATGGCACTTAGAGGATTTTATTCTATGAAGAAATCAAATAAAAGACTGGAAACTATTCAGATGATCCACAATAAGGAAATATTAAGTTATGACATAGGATAGAACAATATGCAACCATTATTGTTAGAAGAATATCATTAACCTTATCATCTATTATAAATAGAACTGTTAACCATGAACAGCCCCAGATTTTAGACCTCAGTCCTTGCATTTGGCTAAGAAAAGAATTCAGAGCCAAGAACTCAAATATAAGAGCAAGTTTATTTAGAAAGTCACAGAGGTAGAAGAAGTGAGCCAACTGGACTGCCTTGACTCAGGAAACAAGTTACAGAGGCACAAGAAGGTCCCTTGGAGCTTAGGGGAAGAAAGTACACACTCTGAGGGAAGAAAGGGGGAAGGAAAGGCAGGGTAGGGCTCTAGAGAGACAGAGTGTGTGTGCTGGGTCCTTTGTCTTAAGGGGTTTTATCTGTTTTCCAAAGGCAGGATTTTAGGGAATTCCTTAGGGGAGGGTCTCAATAGAATATTCATCAGTTTTCTAGGTGGGTCCTTTGAGAGCTGTGGTTTCTACTGATTGGTCCATGCTAAGTAGGGGGTCATTAGTCATTGCAGCTGGTTCTGATGTCAGCCATTGCGTTTCTTCCTTTGGTTTTGCTGTGGCCTGAAACACAGCTGAGGCCTAGATGTTATCTCCAGTTTGACCAAAACTCTGTCTCTGTGGTCAACAGACTCTAGGCTTTGCTCCTACAATTAATTGATGCAGGCCAGAACCTCCTTGTAGTGGGGCTTAATGCTTAAGGGAGTGGTTGTACAAGGGCTTGTATGGGAGACCTATTGGGCATTCTCTGGCCACATTGTTCCCCTACAGGGAGAACAGGGTGGTCTACCACATGACTAGAGACATGCCGGGGAGGAAAGGTCAGGAGAGGGTTCAAACCGCATGACCAGCCATATGAAAGGTCAGGGGGTTTAAACCCCATAACCAGAAATACGCTGGAGAGCAAAGGTCACCCTGGGTGTGAGGACCCACACTGTAATACTTGTTTTCCCGGTTTAACCTGTTGCTAGGCATCCAGGGCTTTTCACCCTGGTGATCTTACATATCTGGCTATTGCTCCTACTCTGTTTTTGTAAATATATAAAAAGTATGTGTGTATATACACACACATAAGGGATGGGGCAAAAGTGGGTTTACAGTTGCTCACATGGAAAATAATAGAATGATATAATCCTATCTAATAAAAGGGTAATATGCAAATTAACTTTCACTCCATCACAAAGATGGCGGCGCCCAGTCCTCTCAGCCCCGCCAGAGTCCCCCAGTCCCAGGGGGGCAGCTGCTGAGAGTGGACAGTGTGAGTGGCCTGGCAGAATGTTTGCTTCGTCGCCATGGGGATGAGGCAAGCGTTCCACCCCGGCCGCAGAGGGCCTCTGGGCAGTGGGCATGGAGCAGCCGGAGGAAGGGGAGTGGGGGGGGGCGGGGAGGGGGGTGGGGAGGAGAGGCCGCTAATGGGCCTCTGGGCACGAATCTGTGCACCAGGCCTCTAGTAATACAATAAATAATAATACAACAATAAATTACGTATTTCACATACTCACAACTGTAACCTACTTTTCGCTCACTCTATATGTATCAAGTATAAAGTAGACATGCAGGGTCTTATGTTAAAAAATCAATAGTAGTTATGAATGGATGGTTGGCTAATTGGTCTTTTTTAATCTCTTTAAGGTTGGTTTCCAACTTCTCTACAAGAACGCATAGATTACTTTTGTAATTGGGAAATAATACCATTTGTTAAAATAACCAGAAAATGCAAGTTTAGTTATGAAAGGGCCACTCACTTTGTGGAGATAATATGGGATAGTTAAGTCTATGGGCTGATTCAGCTCTGGTACTTATTACAAGGCTGTGTAAAATGTAGGTAACCTTTCCTGGACATGAACCACCCAGACATTTTTTGAAGGTGTTATTTATTTAAGCAGTGGTTTTAGCATTTGGGGTCCAATGAATTTGTTTAAGACATGAAGTTTAAATGGCCTTAAGTCACAAAGTAATTGGGTTCCTGTAATAGAGCCTGAATTCACAGCTACTGGGTCCTTGTTTCGTATGCTAACTGCCAAACATGCCAGATAAATAAAATATTTTTAGCTGAGCAACAAGCTATAAATCCAGAGCAATAATTTTCTGCCTCCTTTTCTGTTAGCCTTTTCATTTTCAATTAACAATCTTTTGTTACTGACGACATAATATTGTTTTCTAAAAGATGCAAATTTTAGAACAGCAAAAATAGAAAAATAATAACATCATATATAAAATTTAAAAATCAAGCACAAAATCATACTTGCAAAGGCCATACAAATGAATATATTTGATTTGTCAAATTAATATAAAATATGGAAAAATTCTGTAAGAATGTTTTTTTCATCACTTCTACTGAGCATCTTTTCTCTAGGTATGCCCTGGTCTACCCAGGCTCTATCTCCTCCTTGTCCTAAGACAGAAAGCCTCACAAGGAATCATTTATTCAGATTTTTATACATCATTTCCTGTAAGTCTCTTATGTCCTATCTCCTTATTTAATTCTGGTATCACCCTATCCCATCAAAATTTGATCCTTCCCAGTACATTCTTCAAAAGGCTGTTGACTAATTTGTTTGTATTCAAGTTTAGGTCTATTTCTGATCAAACTGGGGCCATACAAATAAGTATAATTTTGTATAGAGCTAATTGATATTTTTTATTATTCTCCTGAAGAACAATCATAATCCTCAGCATACACAAATCACTCAGATATTTTTAGAGTATTTAAAGAAAATGAGAAGTTCGTTCAACTGTTCTTCTTAATAGAATTACGGTTTACAGAACTGTAGTAATTTTTTTTCTTCCTCTTCTTCTTTATTCTCATTAAGCAACAATATTTGGGTTAATCTATGTTCATTCTTACCTGACTTCTCTCTTAGTATAGTTAGAATAGCAGCCAAAATGGGGAAGTCAGGACCCCTCCCCTCGGTTCACCACCATTGCTTTTCTTTGGCTTTGCTGTTGCTATTCTTCCACCATTTGCCCTTCCTTCCTGTAATCCTGCCCTGCCTTTGAAAGCATTGTCTTCAGGAAACAATCTTAGTTCTTCAACCTAATTTGACCCCTTCTTCCTTTGAATTTCCATGGATTTCTGGGGAAGAGAATTTAGGGAATTTTCCTTTATTTAGAAGGTTAAAATAGAGATGTTTATGTACTTAGCCGATTCCTTTTCCAGGCTGTGTCTCATTCTTTTTGTATGGGGCATAAGGCCGTCCACGTGATGGATGGAGTGTGACAGTATAGCTTCAAGTTGACAGGTAGAGATCTGGGACTGGACTCAGATGTAGCTCTAAGTCTATATTTGGGTCCCATCAACAAAGACCACTGGTCACTGGGAATGTTAACCTCTTTGGACCTCAGTCCTTTTAGTTGTAAAATGTGTGTGTGTGGGGAGGGGAGCTTGGTAAATCCCTCATAAGGGCAAGTGTGGACCCTGAGAAAGAAGAACGTACTAAGAAGGGCTCCTGGTGGTTACTAACTGGGCTCAAATTTCAAAAATAAATAAATGGGTAAATTAATTAGATAAACTAGCAGCCATTTATATACAGGGCTCTCATGCAAACTGCACTTCACAGAAAAGCCTGCACTGAACTACCTGCCTCTACACAGTACTGCCTGCCTTTATGTGTTTCTGCCATCTGAACCAGCCCTTATAAAGGAGTTCCTGGAATCCCATTTCAACCAACAGGACTGAGGCTTTCCCCATCCAGTCTGAGCTGCACAGCTACTAGTACATCCCCATCAGCTTCTCCACCAACAAATCAGAGCAGCTCCATTCTGACCAATCAAGACAATGTCTTTTGGACCAATCAAACTGCAAGGATTTGGAATCTTCATTTGCATGAGACAGACCAACCAGGGACCGGGACTTCTGTCTACTAGCATATTAACCAACTCCCCTCTGGCTCTGGGCGTGCACTTTCCCTTCCCACCAAAGACTGATGACTGTGTTTCCCTGGCTAGGCTAAAACACAGAAGATGTCTCACCTGAGGAGCACCGAGCAGGCCAGCACAGGCCAGAGCAGAATGGCACAGAATGGACTAGACCAGAGCAGAGGGGAGCAGACCAGTGCAGCACAAAGCAGTCTAGTAAGAAGCAGAGCAGAGCTGTCTAGCCAAGAGGGCCCTTGCCCCAGGGCTGCCTCACAGCTGTGCTGTTTTCATAGACTTAATGTATCAAGGTTGAGCTGTTTTGCACTGAATAAAATTTCCTTCTTCACCACACCCCAAAATGGGGATTCCTGTTGTCATTGAATTGATGCCAATGACCATCAGTTGACACAAGGCACAGGGAATGGTGCTCACCACACCGTACCACCAGGAAATGATCGCTATTCTTCTACATCTTCATTTCAATGCAGTGGACCCTGAACAGATCCTCGTTCATATAAAAATGGAATTGATGGACAGTATTAGTAGGAATGTGATGATAGCATCAAGATTAAGTCCATATGATGAGGGTAAACCAAAACATGGCACAGAATAGGCACAAATATAAGTACTGTACTTGGTAACTAAGGCCAATTATATACGCATATTTAATAAAAATTTTTTTTAATCTCGGATTCATTGACAGTCAAACCCCATCTAGGCATCACTAAGTCCTCTGCTTGCCCCCCGCTC
Source organism: Myotis daubentonii (assembly GCF_963259705.1). Lineage (NCBI taxonomy): Eukaryota > Metazoa > Chordata > Mammalia > Chiroptera > Vespertilionidae > Myotis > Myotis daubentonii. The sequence goes on along the minus strand of NC_081843.1, from coordinate 91,266,184 downwards.
CCCCAGGTCTCTGGAGGCCAGGCCTCCCCTCCCAGATTTACTGCACACTGCAGAGCAGGCTCCATCTGCCCCCTTTGCTACCTGGACCACTGCATCAGCCTTTCAGCTGGCATCCACTTCGCCAGTGAGCAGGGCCACAGGGACAAAAAAAAGTCTTTAATATTTATTTTCTAATCTGACCTACACATGGGATCACATAGAGAAGCCTACTGAATAGAATATTATCATTTAAATAACAATGGCCCACCTGATGCTAAAAAGAAAACACAAAAAACTAAAACAAAACAAAGGAAGTATTAAAAATACACCAAATATAATTTTGCCAAGTTGTTTATTTAAAAGGCACTTCAGAATGTTTAGGTATTCTTGGTAAGAATGGCCATCAGTTACTAGTATAGTTTTAAGTTGTCATTAATAAAAATGTCCAATAATTTGATTTTTTTTGTAGCTACCTTTGATGATCTGCATTTTTAATAAAAAAATTTCCTACGAGAGATTTGAAGTGTCAGATACATTAGCAATTAACTTCAGTAAATTTGAATGACACAGCAATATTGGGAATGCCACTTAATCAAGAAATTAAAACTTGGCGATTGACCTAGTATTATCAACCAGTAGCTGAGAAATACAATTTTGGGATTGACATGTTTATTACTTTCATCTGCCAGTATTTTTAAAACATTTCCACTAATTAGTCTGAGAGATTTATGACTCTCTTCCAAGTGCTATTCAACTGCTACTTGAAAATAATAAGGTTAGACTTACTAAGATGCAGTGTTTGGGTTCTTATGTTGTTAATTAAAACACATTAGACATAATCGAATACTCAGCAGCATTTTCTAGACAATCCCATCTACTTGTCAACTTGCTCTATTTAAAGGAGAAACAGTGAATGTAGACACACTGCCATAAAAATATGCAGACACCATAAGCCAACCAAAAGGAAAAGTATCTTTACCAAACTATCCATACTGCTTCTTGTTAACAGTCAGAAAGTAACCTCGCCCTTCACTGCCTTTTCTTCTCTGGGAGATTTTGACAATATAGCAAATATTCAAGAATGATGATTTCCATTTAAAGTGCTTTCCTATCATAGATGGCAACATGTAAGATCTTCACATAAATAACTTTTCAAATTAGCAAGCAAACAATATTTCAAATGTGAATTTACATGTAACACCAAAACATTGTTTAAGTTGCTTGAACAGTATAACCAACATTCATTACTTTAAAAAGGCCACAACAAAGATAAACTCAAAGTTTTACCTAATAAATTCCCACTCCAAAATGATGAGGATTTTTTTTTTAATCCAAATTTAATTTTCCCATAAAAAGTTACACATAAGGTATCATTCAACTAAATTCCCAGGTCTTTTTTAAAATATGGTTTGATTAACGTGGAAGCCACATCCAATTCTAAGATGTGCCAAAAGCACATATATAGAAACATAATCATAGTTTCAAGGCAGCTTATAAAATAAATAAAAGCTATGGGAAGGCAAAATATTAAATTGAATTATTATTCTACTCTGAATGTACCTAAAAGGTTGCTGATTCAATTGTTCTAGGATGAGGCCTGGGAATCTGTTTTTCCAAGAGTTTTCCAGCTTTTGTAATATTATTGATGTGGGTACCACACTCTGAGATCATTCTTTTACAGGATCACTTATACGGCAAATAAAAGATTCCCGTAGAGAATACTTATCTCACTAAACTAAAAGAATAAGTTGTATTAGTTTTCAACATAAAGAGAAAAAAATTATATTTATTATTAGACATGCTGGGCAATATGAACATTAGAATAAAAAACAATAGATTATTGCACCCAGGGCTACCCACACTTCATGAATTATCCCCAATGCAACAATTTATGGTTGTATTTAAGACTAAGGTTTTTTTCTTATAGTGTAAAGAATATGAATCACATTTAAAATAACAGCCAGAATAAAGTGTTTCAATTATACTATTAATATTTAAATTTTAAAAATAACAGCACTCTGAATATTTATTTCTTTGAGCCTGATCGCAATAATATTTCAGACATTATTCATGTTGCTGATGCCATCATGGCTTATGGAGCGTATTCACTTTCATTTCAATGTCTTCCTTCCGTATGTGAAATATATCTGCATTCTCTGAAGCTCTGAGTTTTATTGGCAGATATTCCTGACTTCTCAGGCACATAAATACTATTTCCTTCCAGTCTCCTTAAACCTATGCATTTAAAAGCTCATCAGTGGACAATGAACCCTAACAACACACAAATCCAGAAGAAAAACTATATCCCCTCAAGGAAAAAAGGAAGGAAGGAAGGAAGGAAGGAAGGAAGGAAGGAAGGAAGGAAGGAAGGAAGGAAGGGGAAAACAAAAGCAAAGCAAACAGACCACACAGGAACACCCGTATATACATGCTATGCACACATATGTGCATGGGTCCATACATGTGCTTACATATGGCAGAACTGAGGCCAAGAATATTAAACCTATCAATAAATCCAAATGGCCTAACTACCTATTTCAAAACATAGTTCCATGCTATAAAACAATGATTTTATTCTATAACTAAAGGCCTGGTGCATGAAAATTCGTGCACATGGGGGGAAGGGAGTTCCCTCAGCCTGGCCTGTGCCCTTTCGCAGTCCAGGACCCCTTAGGGCAGTGGTTCTCAACCTGTGGGTCGCGACCCCTTTGGCGGTCGAATGACCCTTTTACAGGGGTCACCTAAGACCATCCTGCATATCAGATATTTACATTATGATTCATCACAGTAGCAACATTACAGTTATGAAGTAGCAACGAAAATAATTTTATGGTTGGGTCACAACATGAGGAACTGTATTTAAAGGGCCAGAAGGTTGAGAACCACTGTCTTAGAGGATGTCTACCTGCCCGCTTAGGCTTGCTCCCAGGGGATCAGGCCTAAGCTGGCAGTCAGACATCCCTCTGACAGCCTGGGAGCCCTCGGGGGATGTCCGACTGATGGCTTAGGCCAACTCCCCACAGGGAGTTGGCCTAAGCCATCAGTCGGACATCCTTAGTGCTGCCAAGGACGCGGGAGAGGCTCCTGCCACCCCTGCTGCACTCGCAGCTGTCAACCTAGCTTGTGGCTGAGTGGAGCTCACCCTGTGGGAGCACACTGACCACCAGGGGGCAGCTCTTGCATTGAGCGTCTGCCTCCTGGTGGTCAGTGTGCTTCATAGTGACTGATCGTTCCTCTGTTAGGGTCAATTTGCATATTACCCAATTTGCATATTATATAGGAGGATAAGAAATTCTTAAAATAACCCAGAAAGGTTAAAAATAAAAGGATGTGAAAGGATATACAAAAGGATGAGCAAAAGCAATAACATTTAATCTAGTGTTACAACTTTGGTGTCAGACATGGTGGAATTCAGGACAAAAATTATTTAAAAGCAGACAAATGCAGGCACCTTATAACACTGGTGAGTATAGTGAGCAATCAAACTCCTTAAATATAAGTGATTGTATTAAAAGATCTATAGAATTCTTTTCTAAAAATGTCAAGAGGCAATTAACAGTACCCAACAACTTTTCTTTATAAAAACAACCAGTAAGAAGGAATTGATAGATGCTTACTTAACGTTGCATGTGATTATGTAAATAAAAATCTGAGTCCAAATGCCAGGATCTTACTTAATGAGGAAACACTGGAGACATTCCTACTAAAGTGAGAAAAATGACACAGATGCCAACTGTCACCACTACTATTAAATATGGTAATGGATATATTAGACAATGCAATGAAAAAAAGAGAAAGCAATCAGAGGCATAAGAATTGGGTGAAAAAAAAGACAGAAAATAATCTTTATATGCAGATAAAACTTACTGAAACTTCAAAAGTGAATTACAGACTTTTGTAAAAAAGAGAATTTATTCAAAAAGATGCAAATTTAACCAAGAAAAATCAATAAACCTTATTTATCACACAAATATAAAAAGACAGATGACAATGGAAAAATACCTCATTCACACAGAAAAATAACTGAATAAATGACAAAACACAACAACACAACACCTCGGCAAATAAATGAGACAGGTGCCACACCTGTATAAGACAGTGAAAACATCTCTAAAAGAAAAAGAAAAAAATAAGTAGACGTGAATAAAAAAATATATATATCTGTCCTTGGATCACAGAGCTATCAATTCTCCATAGGGTTAGTTATAAATTTGGTGCAATTTCGATAGTAATAGCACATGTTTGTTTGTTTGTTTTTCTGAAGAGCTAGAAAAGTTCATTATGAAGTATATAATACCATAAAAGACCTACCAAATAATAAAACATATTGTAAGACCTCCCAAATTAAAACAAAGTGGTCTGGCACACAAAGAGACTAAAAGAAGAGAAAAGAGTGAAAAAAAAAAAAAAGGCCCCGCAGGAAGGAAATAGTGGCATCTTATGAACTAATGGCATTCGGCCAACTGGGAAGCCATTTGGAAAAAGATAAATCATGTCACACTTTCTATCAAGATGAATGATGCCACATGAGTCAGTGAGCCACATAAAGATGAACTCATAATCTTTATAATCCAGAAGTTGGGAGAAACTTCCTCAATGTACCTCAAAATCTACAAGCTATAAACTAAAAGGCTACATTAATTCAACTACATAAAAAAATAAAATCAAGCTTTTGCATGCAGAGTATACTACAAGAAAACTCAAAAGCACAAAGGACAAAGTGGGGAAAATATTTGCAACTTCTTTCAAAGGCAAATTATTAATAAGCAAATAATTCTTATAAAAGAGAATAATCTAATGCAAAAATGGGCAAAACTATGAAGAAATAGTTCAGAGAAGAAGAAATTAAAATGTCCTTTGAAAACAGGAGCACACGCATAACAAAAGGAATGCACTGATAAATGATTCCTCCATCTAGAGAACAGCATATCCTGTTGGTGAGCAGGTGGCATATGCATGACTGGGAAGGCAATGTGGCCCAAGTCTAGAACAGGGAGATGCGACCATTTCTAGCCAAACTGTGCTTATCCTTTGCCCTAAAAGTCCTACCGTATTTCTGGCTATACAAACAATATACAGGAAAAAAATGTACAAAACCATTCATTGTGGCATTATTTCTGACAGAAAAAAACTAAATTTAAATAAGAAATATCACTATAAAGTCATGGTTTCTTTCTTTTCAAAATTATATTGCAGAGAGCGGGCCTAAGCTGTCAGTCGGACATCCCCTGAGGGCTCCCGGTCTGTGAAAGGGCACAGGCTGGGCTGAGAGATCACCCCCCAACCCACACACACACACAAGTGCATGAATGTCATGCACCGGGCCTCTAGTGGAGCTATAAAGGACTAATGGGTTTATGTCACAGACATGTAAGCAGCCCAGCCAGTGTGGCTCAATGGTTGAGCATCAACCTATGAACCAGGAGGTCACAGTTTGATTGCCAGTCAGGGCACATGCCTGGGTTGTAGACTCAGTGCCCAGTAGAGGGCATGCAGGAGGCAGCTGATCAATGAGTCTCATCATTGATGTCGATATCTCTCTCTCCCTCTCACCTCCTCTCTGAAGTCAATAAAAATATTGACACAAAAGCAAATATTATGGAGCTTTAACTAACTAAATAACTATATTAGGACATCAAAAATAATAATGACTACAACTGATTGAAACACATAAAATTGTTTATAATAATATTCAGAAATATAAATCTAAGAGTTCAAATGATATCCCCAAAAGAGGAATTATCCCCCCCCCTAAATTATAATAGGGCATAAATTCTTTACTCTGAAAACTATCAGTTACAGCAGAAAAGTTAAGTTATTCTTCCTTTTCTATTACAGTTTCATCTCAAATAAAATAAATAGCCCTGGTTCATAAGTGAAATTTCTTAAATTCCTTTAAGAAAGTTAGAATTAAGAATATAAACAAAATAATGGCTCCAGGCCAGTGTCATCAACAGATGGGAAAGCACAGTGGAGGGCTCAGTTTGTCACCCTCTGAATTCACTGATATCAATCATAGTACCACTGTTACTGTAGAAAATCTGTCAGGGTGAGCGTGTCAGAGGTCAGCACCGGTCCCATAGCTGGTACCTGCGAAGTGGGCTGTGCCTGATCCCGTGGCCTCTTAAGATCGATCTCCCGCCTAAATGCCACTCAAGGGACAGAAACAGCCCCTTGGGAAGGCAGAGTGGCTCTGAAATGACTCACAGGCCAGCCTCTGGGTTTCCCAGGATACTCCCTGAGGAAGTGGCAGTTGTTTTATCTGGAAGCATCCCCGACAAACTGCCCACGCCCGCTGTGCTGTCCTTACGCTGCTGCTCCCCCTCACAGGTTGTTTTTCAGGAGCCCAGGAGAACCCCGGGGACAGCATCACCCAGGCTGCATCTGCAGCCAAGCTGTTGCCAAGAGCACCAGCTGCTGAAGAGCAGGCACATTCTGACTTAAGGACGTTTGTTTTGGAATGTTAATCCTGGAATTCTTTAATCCTTCGCACGGACCTGTTTTTCTGGTTCTCTAACAATATTACCGGTCGTCGATACTTCAAAGATGGGCTGAAATTGAGTGGGACCAAAATACAGCTCACGGAAATATCAAGGCCAAGGCATATATAATGTCAGCATTCAAATATGAAAACGGAAAAGGCAAAGGAAGAGACAGACTTGAAACCAGCGGTTGCAATTTCATCTCCATAGGTTATTGCATTAATGTTGTTATTGACTTCTCCCAAGATAAGGTACAGTCCATTCTCCATACTCATGGTAGTTGTGTGTATAACATCACCATAAATACTGAATCAGCCAATACTGAACCATTAAATATAGGGCTAGGTTCTTGTGCATCGCGGGTCACATTTTTATCAACCGATCAGTACATAACCTTGTTTTCTTGTGTTTCTGTTAAAGATACCTCATTCACTATATACTGTTAATTCATTATATTCAACTCCCAGCCAACAGCTCTGTAACTCATACTTGAAGAAAGTTTACCTACCCAGCACGTTATTTTCTCTGTGGGGCCCACCATAGCCTCCCTGATCTTAGAACACTGGACAGTATTTCAGCTTGATGTATGGGGGCCATTTTAAGCAGTGAAATCAACTAAAATGCAAAAACTGTGGCAAGAAATAGACCATGCAAGGGACACTTGTTGACAGTGTGGGAGCTGCAAGAAGGCAGTGTGTCAGCTTGATCCACCTCAGCTGGGAAGGTGCACATTGGGCGACTCAAATGTTACCCGGCTCTGCTCATGTCCACAAATGACCTCGAGTATTGATTTTGGGATTAGAAATAAATGTTAACACGCAGGCAAAATCGCAAAGTTGTGATAAACAAGTAATGGGGATTGACTGTAATTGTTTCATGCTGACTCTACTAAAAACAACAAGGTAAGAACACAGATATCCAAGGGCTTCTAAAGTTTTTAACAGTTGCCGTTTATCTGTAAAAAATCATCATCATTAAGTCACTTTATTATCTGTTGGGGGGAAAATACTGGCCAATCGTTATAGGTGCTCAAGTGTGTGCTGTTTATGTTGGGCATAAACACCTCAGACTTACAAGCAAAGCTAAAGCGATGCCTGGCCACCATGTTTAGATGGCAAAGGCCCTGTCACTGACCACACATGCACAATGTCCTCTATTCAAAATGAGAAAGAAACTTCAGCTGTGCTTTTAGTAGTTGACACATTCTCCAGCCACTCATAGGACCCCTTTATTTAATTGGAACTGATTAGAAATCCTTTTAGACTCTTAAGGAAATGTGCATTCATTTACTAGTAATTAAGTAATAGCTTATAGTCAATGGGAATCTTTCCGGTGCTTACAAATGAGCAGTCTTATGCCCTGAACTGTCCCTGCTGAGCAAGTCCTGAGGGCCACAAACCCCAGGTCTGCTGATGATTCTGATTATGTCACATGACCAAGGAACACAGTCTCATACGGGGACAAGTGTTAAATAATAAGCGAAGGGGAATCCAAAAGAGAAGATGTCAAAGAAAACCAAGCCTAGGTTTTCCTCCAATTGAAGGGAAAATTGCTCTTATTCCAAAGTCATTCATCCTCTTCTCTGGGCCACACTCTATATAGGAGATCTTTGATTGGTTCACTTGAGATTATGTGCAAGACGTTGATCCTGATCTCCTGGAATCTCCAAGCAACATAGCCCAAAACTTTTACCCAACATAACCTGTCAAAAGCAAAGTCCCCCTCGTGCAATTGTGATATTCCTCAGGCTCTGTGGAAGCCTGAATAAAATACCAAGAAGAGCTCATCACCCTCTTTGTTCTGATCTGATCTTCAACACGCACCCAATAGAATTGGTTTCCCAGGTAACCTAACACCAGAAAGAAGGCATTTTGTTTAGCAGACAGGAGCATTCTCTGAACAGCAATGAAATCATAAATTGGCATTCTGGGTAAAAGTGAATTAATTCCCCACAATCAGATCATCCTATAAAGCTACAAAACAGATTCTGGACCCACAGAGACCTCCAACACGATATCTAGGCTGAAACTCTTGGCCCTTTATTATCACAATGTGCGCAGCACATCTTTGCAGGACCCACTTCCAGGCTGTAGTCTAGGGTCTCTGCCCCCCCCTGAAACACACATAACCAGACTAAAGCTTTCAGAGACTACACCAGAGACAGTGGACCAATGCCCCCCAAATTATAAAGGCCTGATTCCACTTTCAGTTCACAAATTTGTGCTCATATCCTTAGAGTGTGCAGCATCCACATATCCCCTACTTAGTCTTGGTGACTTTACATTTTCAATAGGGAAAGAAGGAACTATTGGCTGTCATATCTAGATTCTGAATTTCATTTTCTTTAAAGATGTATGTAGCGTGAATCTGACAAGCAGTAAGTGTTGACCACGCCCCTGTGGGCATCACACTTAGAGTTTCTGCAGTTAAATGAAAGCACAGGCCTTATATGTAGAAGACAATGAAAAGAAAGAGAGTGGCAGAATTTTAATCTATCTGCAATTATTTTATTTAGTTCTCTGCTAATGTAATAGCTATTATCATAATAAAAATGTCAAAAATACATTGATATCATAATTAACAGCATGCCTCCATAAAGCGAAAAGGATCAGATGCCTTCATTTCAATCCTTCATTTCTCATATTTTGTCAATAGTTTGGGGGTGAGGGGGAATAGTTGGGAATGAAGGAAAACAATTAATATTCAATTATAATTACTTTATGCCTAAGGAATATGCCACTAATTAATCCCTCAAGTATGCCAAGTAAATGTAATGATATCACCTTTTAGCTAACTCTTTTATTTTTTTTTAATTTTATAGACTGATTTTTAGAGAGAGAGGGGAAAAGATAGAAAGAGAAAGAAGTATTGAATTATTGTTCCATTTATTATGCATTCATCAGTTGTTTCTTGCATGTGCCCTGACTGGGGTTCGAACCCAAAACCTTGGCATTTTGGGACTAAGCTCTAACCAATTGAAGTATGGCCTGGGCCTAGCTATTTCTTTTAAATGAGAATATTCTTTTAATGTTTTGATAGAGGTTCATTAATTGTTAAATACAGATTCCAGTGACTAAATCTTACCATCATTCAGTATTACATCCCCTGGCATTTGTGTAGTGCTATACAATTTTTTTGTTTGTTTTGAAAATAGAACACTTATTAAAACTAGTGACAATAACACACATTTAGGGGACAAGGAAAGTGGTTTTTCTTTTCACCCCAGTGAACAACAATCTGTTGTTACGAAGGCCATGGGGGAAGGAGCGCAAGGAGACAAGGCTGAGAAGCAGATAAGGAGGTCGGATTCTAAAAGCTAGGCTAAAAGCTGGTCTGGGGACAGAAAGCACAGAATGGCAAATGCAGTCCAAAGGCAACGTTATATTTAGCATAGCTGATGTTCTTTTCACATTTTTTATTTTGCTATAAGATGCAAAACACTAAAACTACCAAAACCCAAATTTTTAAAAGTACAACAAATATGACAACCACCCATGAGCACACATCATACACTGAACATTATGCCATACTAGCTTTTGATACATATCACACACACACACACACACACACACACACACACACACACACACACGCACAGTGAGGAAGAAACCCTTTCTTGTACTGCTGTTACAAAGAGATTTCCCTCTACATATTTGGTCTGCTTATGGTCTGCTTTCCTAATTTAGATTTCAAACCACCTTGAATTTGTATTTTTATATGGAATGAAGAAGAAATTTGATTTTTACCATAATATAGCCAACTTTTTCTTATTTATTTATTTATTTCATTTATGTATTTTTCACTTACTGAATAGTCCATCCTGCCCCACTATGTTTTAATTCCACCTCTGCCATACAAGACAAGTGTGCTTCTGAGCTCCCTCTTTCCCCTCGGTCTCCTTATCTATATCTGGGCCAATCCAGTACAATTAGATTTGGCTATTTTTCTATTTTATTATAACAAACCCCCATTTATTTCCCTTCTACAGGAAATCCAGCTTTCAACAAAAACAAACCCCAACATTTATTTCATTGCTGCATGATTTTTGGAGTAATGTATCTGTGTTTTAATGCTTCTTAGAATATTTGGTTCTTTAGTAATATCCCCCATCAGGAGGTAAAAATAGTAATAAAGATAATTTTTACACATCAAGAGCATTAAAGAAAATGTAGGCTGGTGACCTAGGTATTTTGCAGGCGTGTATGTTTTCCCCATGTTCAATGAAAAATAGTCTTTTAAAAAACAGGCTAAACGGAAATTGAATTTCAAACAACTCAGCAATCCATTTGCCAACCTTTTAGAAAGTTTAATATGCAATAAAACTATGCTTAAAGAATCATCTCAGACTTGATAAAAACAGAAATACTGCCATTCTCTTACATCTCAGTCACTTTATTCTCCTTATAGATCCCTCCTTCCTTTGAGCCATTATAAAGGCATGGCGGGTCACAGCCAAGAGCTGATGAGTCAGCACATCTGAATGCCAGGACCAGGACGGAAGAAACAGTCAGTTCCAGCTGGAGACCCGCCACGTTTTTGGAAAGTCACAAAATCTCTTTTTCTATCTCAGGTTTTTGGGATTTCCCCCGATGTTTAAAATGGAAATTATGCCTCCCCTTTGAGGATACTATATCAATAATTTGAAATGGAGTATGTGAAAATTATTTGTGTGCTAAAAAACCTCATACACTATTTTTACACCTTCATCGAGTACAATTGAGTTGTAAGAGTCTATTATTATATAGTCTAAGTATAGACTTTTTCTCAGGTATATGTTTTGTAACTAGTTTTCCCACTCTGTGGTGTGCCTTTTCACTTTCATAATAGTGCCTTTGAATAGTAAAAGTTTTTTCATTTTGGACAATCCTATTGATCAGGTTTTTTTCTTTAATAGTTCATGTTTGGTGTGTTCTATTTCAGAAAAAGCTTTCAACCCAAGAATCCCAAAAATTGTCTTTCGTGTTTTCTTCTATAAGTTTAATAGTTTGGGAACTATATTTTTAAAGTCTTTGATCCATTTAGAGTTAATTTTGGTATATTGCATTAGCTGAGGGTGGAAGTTTGTTTTTTGCACTCAGCTGTCCAATATTTTCAGCAGCTATTTTTGAAAAGTTTATACTTTCCCACTGAATTGGCTTAGAACATAGTTGAAAATAAACTGACCATACGTGTGGGAGTATTTCTGGACAGTCAATTGTATACCAGTGGCTTAAACATTTATTTTACATGAATCCCATAATATGTTGATTACTGTACCATAGTTTTATAATAAACCCTGAAACCCAGTAGAGTAATATCTGCTTTCTCAAATTTTTTTTGGCTGTTCTAGGTATCTCATTTATTTATTTTTATAAAACACATCAGAATTTTATTGCTTGAAGAATACAGCATATAAAATCACAAGAATGACCAAATGCAAAGTCCATATACATTTTAGAATTTGCTTGTTATGCTATAAAAGAACTGGAATTTTTATTGCAATTGAGTTACATCTAGAGGATGAATTAGAAGGAAATTGACAACCACATTGTGTCTGTGGGTCCATGAACATAGTCTATCCCCCCGCTTATTTCTTCATTTCTGCCAGCAATGTTTTATAGTTTTCCATGTAGAAAGAAGAGTTACACACATTTATTCAAATTTACTCCTAAGTGTTTTATATTTCTGATGCAATAGTAAATGGTATTTTTTCTATTTCTGATTGGAAGATTCTAATATATAAGAACACAGTTTATTTCTATATCTCAACTTTGTAAACTTCAAACTTAGTAAACCCACTTCTGGTAGCATTTTTTAGGTTTCATAGGATTTTTAACATAGACTACAATTGTTCAATACAAAAGCAAAACAACACAAGCCACATGTATAATATTAAATTTTCTAGTAGCAATAGTTCTGAGACAGTCTCTAAAATTTCTTATTAATTTCCATCTTTTTTTTGAAGAATATTTTTTTCCATGCTTCTCCTTAGAAGCTTCTAATTTCCAAATCAAGATATGCTTCCCATATAGTCATTCAGTTTAATTTTAGAGCTGGCATTTTTCTAATTTCTGCATGCAAAATATTAATATAGGTGCCCAAAGACAACTGCATTTTGGCCATTCTTAAGTTGGTATTTTCTAATTAAATCTTCCCATTTCTATAAAGCACTTGCAAGTAAAGGCTTTCTATCAGGAGTATTAAATGAGGGCTGGGAATTGGGAGTTTCTGGCCTTGGAGGCACAATTTCCCATATTAATTTTTTACCTATTTTTGGATATCTGTAATCTGAGCAAATTTTCTAGACATGTTATGTAGTGGGTCAAATGTGGCCTCAGTTTCTCTCCCAGCTGTCTAAAAACAACTGGAAGGGTTTGGGGCCCAGGCAGATCAAGCCTGTGCTGGCCCCCTGGACGAGCCAGTTAGTTAATTACAGTTGAGTTGGGACTTCCCTATGGGGCTCCTGCACACCCCCAAAGATTCTTAGTCACCTAAGAATACCCAAATTGGGCTGGAGGAAGGATGTGCCCCTTTATTCAGAGCTGAATGAGTTCAGCTCTCATAAAAAAAAAAATACAATTTCTAGTAACCACATTAAAAGTAGATAAATTTTGATTTTAATAACATATCATATATAGCCAATTTTTCCAAAATATAATCTCTCTATATAAAAGGCTAATATGCAAAGTGCCCTCCCCCTTCCCTGCCCCCGTTCAATCAGAAGTTTGATTGCTTGCTATGACGTGTGCTGACCACTAGGGGGTGGCGCGGAACATGGCAGGCGACCAGCTACAGTAGCGGGGCACTGAGGGAGTGAGGGAAGGAGGAGACAGGGAGGTGGGGAGGCGGGGAAACAGAGAATCTGATTGGCCCTGATTGCTAGCTAGGCTTAGGGACTCTACCTGTGCACGAATTTCATGCACTGGGCCTCTAGTTTCATCATGTTATGAGTAAAACCATTATGAATGGAATTGTTTACTTTTTTCACACTTTGTCTTTAAAAGTCAGTGTTTACACTTGGAGCACATCTGGATTCAAAACAGCCACATCTGATGTGCTCAGTAACCTCATATGGCTAGTGGCTACTATAATGGACAGTCCACACGCAGACAGATAAAGCCAGCCTAAATCCTTATTGTCTAGTCTGCCTGCCTTTCATTTTTTCTTCTTGCCTTCACACTGTGAAATGTCATTTATCTCTGGTGCCTGCTCTCCAGGCCCAGGATCAGGAATTATTCCATCTACTGTTTCTTGGAGGTTCTTCCCCATCTGTGGTCTGTGCCTCCTGGGCAAGCGCTCATCGGTCCCAGGTGGATACTGGATAGATTCCTTTACAAATCCCTGAGCTTGTGTCCTCTCCCTCTCTCCATTTTGGTTTTCTGTCCTGAGAATTTCAGTGCCTTTCCAAACTTTGAACTCTGATTTTTCGACTCTGTGAAATTGCTGGGTGAGGATGTTATTAGTGGCTGCTGAGGAAAGGAAATTTGAAATTCTGAATATTGGAGAAGCTCAGTGAGGTGTTGCTTAGCAACTCTTAATAGCAAATAATTTAAACTCTGGATTTATTTTTTTCCTGCGAACTTGTTGCTCAAGCCCGGAATCTAGAATTCACTCCCCTTCACGGCAGCAACTCGCCTGCATGCTCGCCTGGGTACACACACACAGTGCCAACGTGACGGTGACAGGTTGTGTTATTTACCAGTTCCCATTAAGTATGTTTCTTTGGATGTAACAACGGCTTCCAAGATTCAAGGCCAAGGTAGCTGGAATTCTATTACAAACACAACCTTTCATAAAATCATCTGGCAAACAGTAGGGACACTGAAGGCAGGAAGCCCTAAGACAACCACCATCAAAAATGTCTACATTTAAACTGTGTCAATAACAGATGTTTGTTTGGGGAGCCTACAGAACATTTTCCCTCACTTGTAAAATATAACTAACTTTTTCAGGAAAACATGACAAATTCCAGATCACAGTCACAACATCTTTCAACTTCAGGTTGACCTCCCTCGAGGTGCTTCCAGCTGCCCTGAGAGCAACACACACAGGGCCAGCATCCCCAGTCCCCCCACCTCCCCTCTCCCAACAGTGGCAGCCCCAGGAGACATGTTACCCAGACATCAAGCAAGGTATTGGACAGGACCCAAAACCGGCACAGCTTCTCCCAACACAAGGAGAAGCCGGTACTGGGCTGGACTGCACCCTGAGCTGGCATCCCAGAGAATGCCTTCCGAGGGCCCTTGGAATCTGATGGGGTTTTCCTATGAGGAGGAAAGTGGTAGATTATAGGTGTCAGGAGCTAAGACAGAACCAGATGACAATGCCAGCAGAAAGGAATAAAATGATAAGGAATCTGTTTATAAAGAATTGATGTTAATTTCATTATAAAAGCAACCAGTAGATACATAAACATTTATTCCTTGGGTCAAATATGTGTCATTTCTCTTAGTGATGCATCTGAGGAGTGAATATACCTCCAACAAGGATTATGTGCTGACAAAACCAGCAACATGACTGATTTTTTGTCATCTCTGAAGTAACAGCTACCTCTTCATGAAGTTTTTCCAAATAACAACTAAGCCAAATTGGTTCAGATAGAACAATCCAAAATTCCTAAATATCTCCCTCATCACACAATAATCTGTCATTTTCCAAGTCACAACAGGAAACACCACACAGCTGTCAACCATAATGGATATATGATGATGATGGACGATGATCACTGTGCCAAAATGCCACGTTCAAATTCTGACTCTCTTCTTGCTGTGTGACTTTGGGGAACTTGATTAACCATTCTGGGCTTCAGTTCTCTCCTCTGAGGAATTGCAAGTAATAATAGTACTTCACAGAGTTGTACAGATCAAATAATTCATGTATATAAAGTAACTGAATGATGCCTGAGGCAGGGAAGGACCAGGGCACTGGAAGTGTTTTCTATCACTATTATGGTGGAAGAGGCAAGCAAACCAATATGCTATGTGTACACTCATTCAGTATTTCCACAAGTATTTGTGGTGTGATCCTACCTATGTGACACTGTGCTAGACACTGGGAAAAGAGAAGCCAATAAAAATGCCTCCAAATCACCCGTCTTTCAAATGTACCTTGATGTGGGGGTGAGGTTGGGGAGGACAATGAAAGTGCCGAGGTGAGAATGGCTGTGCCTGTTTAAAGAACAGATGACAATTAACTGCAATGTCCATCTCAGCACCAGGGCCTGTGTTCCTGTAAAGCAGTGGTTCTCAACCTTCTGGCCCTTTAAATACAGTTCCTCATGCTGTGACCCAACCATAAAATTATTTTTGTTGCTACTTCATAACTGTAATGTTGCTACTGTTATGAATCGTAATGTAAATATCTGATATGCAGGATGGTCTTAGGCGACCCCTGTGAAAGGGTCGTTCGGCCGCCAAAGGGGTCACGACCCACAGGTTGAGAACCACTGTTATAAAGGAAAGCGCAGGAGGAGAGAAGGAAGAGAAGCAGAGAGATTGTTCCAGAAACACCAACTGAACTGTCTATTCAAACAGGGTCAGGACTGGAAGGCCCAGGGAGGGTTGTGGTAAATTCCCAGTTGACTGCATAGCCAGTATGACTTTCACATGCTCTGGCTGGGAACTGAGAGGAGGGAGAATACAGAAATGCCACCCTCGCTCTGAAGAGCAGAAATGTGGGGGAATCTCAAAATAACGACACTTCAGGCTGGTCTGTGTTGCTGCACTTCCTTAAAATTCACACTTTGTCAGTATATTATTTGCTTTTAAAAACAACAAAAAATATCAAAAACTCTCATCTTTGTTGTTAGTTACAATAATTTTTATATTGCTCTTTTATTTTTCTGAGTTGTGTGTGCCTCTTCATATTAACTCCAAAATAACCTCTGAGAAATCAACCTGGTGCACAAAAGCAGACAGCGATGGTTTCTTGGATACTCAGGGACAGGCTGGATTTGTCTCCTTTCATTTATATGCTACTAGGTTCTTCGCATGGTAAATCCATTGTTTAATAGCATTCCAGGTGACTGCACTAAAGGAAAAGCAAACCAATTCTGTACCATTTCAAAGCCTATGAGAGCTCTTTATTTTCTTACATTTCACCCACTTTCAATACGAAAATGATATTTGCACACTTATGTCCTATTTTTGTAAGAAAACACAGATAGGCACATGCTGAATGCCTGGCATCTTGTTAGGAAATAGAACAAAGAAAGTCTCTTCTTCCTGGAGCAAAATGTTAGCCTTTTGAGTAGGTAATTTAACAAATCTATACAATAACTTCAACATGGTCTCCCCGCCAAGCCTCAAATGGGGTTGTTAGGAATGGAAGTGTTTATTTAACTCCATTCAATGAGCTCTTAGTGTGAGGGAAGCAGAAGACTGGAGTCAAATGCAGATACAATTCAGGCCTCTTGTCCTCACTCAGCTAAGCCAGCATCTCTTGTGTGTAAGCCTCACCCCATCCAGACACTTGCCCTCCTGTCCTGCTACCTTCCGAATGGCATTCCCATCTCAGAGTGAGGGTCACCAGTCAGTAGTTATCAACTAAGAGGAAATGGATTTGTCTTGTTATAAATTCATTAAATAAAATGGCATCGAAAAGCTTAGGCTACACAGATGAATGAAGGACATTACAACAATGTGCCAGGCAGGAAAGGCTTACTCAGTGTCACTAAGATGAGTGTGATGGTGCCCACATCTTGGCGTTTATGTGGGGATAAATGAGGTTCCATGGGGAAAGTGCTCAGGGCAGGGCCGGGCAGGAACAGATGATGCACGTGCTGGTTGCTTATACTCTACTAGTATGTTCTGCACCAGAGATGTTAACAGCTGGGATCTACACTGAAGCCACCTGGGCAGCGAAGAATTAACCTGACCCAGACAGAGGTCTGGGCTTGCCCTGTGCTCCTGGGACATCATCCCTAGGCCCCTGGAATGCTCTGCCAGACAGGAGTGCCTTTGTTTGGTCAGAGACAGTCTAAATATGATTTATGATGGGGTCTTAGGGCCATGCAGGATCTGTTCTGCCTCCAGAGGGCTGGAGACTGCAGGTGTCAGACCAGCATCTGTGAGGCTAGAGACTAAAGGTCAGCCACGCAGGCAGTAGGTGATTGAGCCCCCAAAAAATCTCCAAACAGAGAAGGGCCGCTGAGCTTCTCGGGTAGGCAGTACTCCCTGCATGGTGACATGTAACATTGTCGAGAGAGTAGTGCTGTGCGTGACTGCACAGAGAAGACAATGAAAGCTCCACACTTGCTAGTTTTCCTACCCCTTCCTTTGGCTGATGTTCATCTCTATTTTTTCCTTGTAATAACCCATAACTGGGAGGATAATGGTGTTCAGTGAGTTCTGTGAGTCCTTTTACGAAGTTACCCAACCTCAGGGTGGTCCTGGGAACCCCAAACTTGCCATTGGAGTCAGCAGTGAGGGGTGGTCACGTGTGGATGGCCCCTCTGTCTGAGCAGTGGGCTCACTCCTGCATTTTTTTTTTTAATCACAATAGTGTTAGTTTAACCATCTCCTACGGGGAACCACGCCTTGAGCACAATCCCTTAAGCACAGTGAACCTATTATAACACTTCTGGAAGTGTTCACTGAGGGGCCTACATCTGTGGTGCCAATATTAAAAGATGCCAGGCTTTTTGCTAATGTTTGCATATAATTTCATTTTAAATCTGCTTGCCTACGGAATGGAGCAGCTGTGGCCAGAGGCTTGGGCAGTATTTGAAGCTCCAGTGGAGGAATGGGGCCCAAAGTGGCCCTCTTCTGGATGGATGTGTGAGCAGGTCCACAGTGTGAGGCAGACCCCTGCCCAAATCCCCAAACATAGAAAAAGTGGCCAAAAATAGCTGCAACCTGCCTGGCTATGGCACTTCTGAGCATCAAGCAGACAGAGCTGGCCCAAGGCACAAGCAGGGCTGGTCACCCCACCTGCAATGTCATCTGGGCTGAGGCTCCACATTTAGTCTAGTTTTGCCCAGGGCCCTGGCTGCATAAGGAAGGCAACATCAGGGGTAGGATTATGGCTGTGGGCAGAGGGAGAAAATCCCACTCAATAGGAGCCTGGAAGTAGCAATGCCAAAGCTCACAGGAGCAATTAACGCTGAGACATTTAGCCAACAAACTCAAGTCCTGTGAGAAATCAATCTTAAGAAAATGAAAATAAAATGACTATGGAAAAGGTATGTTTAATATGCTTACAGGCATTTTTTTAAAGCATCAATATAAGCAAAATGTATGTCATAAAACCAAAAGATGGGCAAAAACGGAAAAAGCAGATACAAAAGAAATTCAACAACAACAAATATGGAGATGACAAAATAAAGTCATCCATTAGGGAGACACTGAGTGAGCAGCCATGGGTGCCTTCTATTGTAGTCTACTCTCATAGGTGCAAAGACACGACAGTGAAAAGAATATCACTGCCCAGGAGTTTATATTCTTGCAGAGGATACAGTCAACAGACAAAATGAGAGAATATGATTTGAGGTGCTATTGAGGTGCTATAAATCCTTGTCGGTACTATGGGAAACTGGAGTAGGCTGAGGTGTTGCCCAATGGGGTGGCATCTGAAGGTCGGGAAATGCTGCTCTGAGACAGGGACCCATGAGGTCAATGAAGATAACACAGGAGCCACGCTGCATGGGGAAGAAGAGCATTCCAGACAGATGGAGTTCCTTATCCTGACAAACTGATTCTATTAAACTACTAATCATAGAGCAAACATTTTATTTCCCGTGAAATTATGGATGTTCTAATTATGTTGACAACAGGTCTGATGCCACTCGCACTATGCTAATCCATTCAGTATCAGCAATCCTGGCTAATACATGTAGACAACACAATGCCTGCAAATAGAGTGAATTCAGGATTTGAAAGGGAGAAAATGTTAATTATCTGGAGATGATGATACTGTCTATATAAATAAACTGAGACCCTTAGACAAATGAACAGAGCTAATAATAAGAGTCCAACATAAGAGATCAACATAAAAAGCAGAAGTACCCTTATGCAAAGATATTAAACAGAAAAGGGAATAATAAAAAAAATGCCTTTAATAAAACCACCAAAAAAATATAGGTATCTAAGAACAAGTCTAAGGAACATTACTACTGATTTCATGAAGTAAAAAAGTCTCGGAAGGACATAAAAGAAACCCAGAATCACTGGAGAGACATGCCATGTCATTCTATGGAAGGACTAGATACAAAATTATAAAGAACATATCTCTGGATGTTTTTCGTAGTGTCCTTTTATTATTTCCTAGTTGTTAAATATCTTTCAGAGCAAAAAATAGGAAATGCCATATAATTTAAATCCAGATCTTGGTGGAGTTTGCACTGAACATGACAAGCTGATTCTGAAATTCATACAGAAAGTAAGCTAAGAAAAGTCTAAAGAATAGGAAAACAGAAGAACATGGAGGGGCTAATTGCTCTTCCAGAAAGGAGGCTTCTTATAAAGTAACTAGAGGCCTGATGCACAAAGATTCGTGCAAGAATAGGCCTTCCTTCCCCTGGCTGCCAGCACCGGCTTCCCTCTGGCACCTGGGACCCGGGCCTTCGCTCTGGCTGCCACCTCCCGCCTTTGCTCCATGCCCAAGCTGCCTCCTGCCTTCACTCTGGGTCTGAGCCGCCTCCCGCCCGCTCCAGCCAGCTCTGTGGCCGCTGCCCAGAGGCTGGCCCTTGGCAGCCAGCTGGGGCTTGTGGGAAGCTTGGCTTCCTTCATCGCTGGGGTGACGAAGGAAGCCAAGTGTCCCGCCCAGTCCGGCAGGCTCCGTGGGTCCAGCCGACGCCGCCATCTGTGTGGCAAAGGGCGCCACCATCTTTGTTGTGGAGTGATGGTTAATTTGCATATTACCCTTTTATTAGTATAGATAGCCTTAAACCAAAGTAGCATTGGTTTGAGGAGAGACCAGTGGGTCCATGCCACAGGCCAGCAAACCAAGGCTCTTAATCCGTCTCCTTCTTCTGTTCTGTGTGTGCCAGTGTGAAGGTGGGAGGGACCGTGGACCATGTGCACCACTTAGGGCAGGAGGGGAGGCCAGAGAACAGGGTACATGATGAAGAGAGGCAGCGCTGAGGCAGGGAAGGCACTGGCCTGGGCATGGAAGTGGGTGCCCATCCCTCCAAAGGTGAGAGTGATAAGGAGACTGACCCCTAAAGCCTCTTCAGGGAACTGCAGGAGAGGAAAGATGCAAGCATGGATTCTTGTGTCCACTATGACAGTGTTCTTTAGAACCAGAGAGACCAACCTGAGTTCACTTACTCCAGTCCTCAACCTTTGCAGAAGAAACTGAGGCCCAAACATGGTGGTGGTTTAGCTGAGATCATGGGCTCTCTCCATCTAAAGCACACCCGTGATGCTCTTTCCCTCACCCTGGCACTTGAACCCTTTAGTCTGTTCCCATGTTGAGTCTCCCTTTTCTTTTGGTCTCTACAGCAATTCTCGCTCACTGGTTCTCTGCTCCCACAAATGGTTCTTCCTCTATCCATTCCTGGCTCCTATTTCTCTCCTACCCCAACTCTTGAGTCCCCACCAAGTCTGTGATAACCCTGTTGGTGCTCAATTCACTCTCTCCAGGGTGGCTACAGAACCCCATGGCTTCAATGACAAGCTTGAAGCTAGTAACTTGTACATCCATATCTGCAGCCCGGACTTGTCTGTGCTCTGGACCATACACCACCTAATTTAGAAGTCAGCAGGATTCCCCCAGGTGGCAGCCCATTAGTCAGAATACACTCTCCTAAAGACAAAACATCCTCCAGTGGAGCCATTTTCTAAGCCGAGAGCATCACTAGGTTCAACACAAAGAACCGCGAGTTTCCCAACAGGTAAGGAAGCAACCTTATTGATATGATGTGTTCATGTTGATACAAAATCAGTATCACAGAAGTCTGTCTGTAAGAACAAAGGTCCAGTGATTGAGAAATAGTTCAAGGGCAAGTACTAGTGTTCGAGAATTAGAGGCACAAGGTAAGGCTCCCACCCCAGAGGGATCCTGGAAAAACAGGAAACTCAGAGAAGCAGGAGCAGATGGTGTGAGGTGTAAACCCAGACTTGTCCATCTACAACCAGCGACAAGTGAGACCCAGGCCCATCAATGGAAACTAAAGAGAAAATAAACAAATGGGACTACATCAAAATAAAAAGCTTTTGCACAGCAAAGGAAACCATCAACAAAACAACAAGAAGACCCACTACATGGGAAAACATATTTACCAATGATACCACCGATAAGGGTTTAATTTCCAACATTTACAGGGATCTCATGAAACTTAACAAAAGGAAGATAAACAATCCAATAAAAAAATGGGCAACGGACCTAGATAGACATTTTTCGAAAGAGGACATACAGAAGGCCGAAAGACATATGAAAACCTGCTCAAAGTCACTAATTATATGAGAGATGCAAATCAAAACGACAATGCGTTATCATCTCACACCTGTCAGAATGGCTATCATCAACAAATCAACAAACAACAAGTGTTGGAGAGGATGTGGAGAAAAAGGAACCCTTTTGCACTGCTGGTGGGAATGCAGACTGGTGCAGCCACTGTGGAGAACAGTATGGAGCTACCTCAGAAGACTAAAAATGGAACTCCCATTTGACCCAGTGATCCCACTACTAGGAATATATCCCAAGAAACCAGAAACGCCAATTAGAAAGGATATATGCACCCCTATGTTCATAGCAGCACAATTCACCATAGCTAAGATTTGGAAACAGCCTAGGTGCCCATCAGCAGATGAGTGGATTAGAAAACTGTGGTACATATACACAATGGAATACTATGCTGCGGTAAAAAAAAAAAGGAACTCTTGCCTTTTGCAACAGCATGGATGGAACTGGAGAGCATTATGCTAAGTGAAATAAGCCAGTCAGAGAAAGATAAATACCACATGATCTCACTCATTTGTGGATTATAGAGAACAACATAGACTGATGAAAAGGGACAGACCCAAAGACTGAGAAACAGCGATCAGGCTATCAATCCCCAGAAGGAAAGTAGGGGAGGGCGGGGGTAAGGGGAAGAGATCAACAGAAGGACTTGTATACATGTATATAAGCCAAACCAATGGACATGGACAACGGGGGGATGGGAGCATGAGTTTGTGTGTGGGGGGGGGGAGGTTGGGGGTTAATGGGGGGGATGAGGACACATTTGTAATACCTTAACTAATAATAAAAGAAAAAAGAAAAAAAAAAAAAGAGACCCAGGCCCATGCCCTGGCTGCCAGCAGGTCTGATGACTTAAAATGGGCATCAAATGACTTCAGGCATAAGGTCACCATGAAGAGAATTACTTCAAAAGACTTTCTTCTAAAGGTCTCTTATTTGCAGTCCAGGGCCAAATTTACAGAATTAAGTATGTCACCAATCAGAGCACATAAAGAAAATGTAAAAGCCATTTTAACACCTTACCTGGTCCCAGGGAGAGACGGTGCCTCCGAAACACATGAACAGGTAGGCCATGGCCACAAGACAGATCCAGATGACCACAGAGAAGAGGCGGAGCAGCTTCTTAAACACAGACTCGATGCAGGCGAGGATGAATATCGCAAAGAAAATTGCCAGGGCAGTGGGAACTGTTATTAAAAACGCCACGTGGTCTTCCACTTCCTAACAAGAAGAAAAATATTGCAAGGTGCACTTTAGTAAAACTGTGGAAGCGATGATTTATGTTATCAAAATCTCATCAACATTCATCAGTGTCAAAATATATTGGGTTTTAAAAATTATTTCAGAAGTAGAACAGTTTGAACTTTTGAAAATGTAAT
Organism: Myotis daubentonii; assembly: GCF_963259705.1. Taxonomy (NCBI): domain Eukaryota; kingdom Metazoa; phylum Chordata; class Mammalia; order Chiroptera; family Vespertilionidae; genus Myotis; species Myotis daubentonii. Next base: position 91,242,963 of record NC_081843.1, on the reverse strand, counting down.
TTTCCTCTTAAATAAGCCATGTTTTTCTATAGAAATATCCCAGTATTCGATATTTAAAGTATGCAAAAGAACTATGTAATCAAAAATAAAATTTCCCTGAAAATGGAGAAATAAATTTTATTAAGAAGTGAATGCAAGAATACATAATCCCTGGATAAAATAAGACAACCAACTTGACTGCCTGCATTACAGGATATAAGAAATGGCCTGACCATAGAAAATGAAGGCTTGCAAAGGATTTGAAATCTTTTATTTTTAAAAATCTAAAAATGATCTCAGTCTCTAAAATGATGAGCTCTTATTTTAATGCATGGTGATTAATGTTTCAACGGGATCATAGGTTAATAGAATAGGGACAGAAAGTGCTAAATATAGAGGATGAGAGAGCGGGAAATACTTCGAAGACTGTGCTGTTTTGCTGGTTTCCTTCCCCACCTCTCTTGGGCTCTAGTAGCAAAAAGAAAATGGACATTTATTAATAGCCTCTTACTAATTCATGATTTTAGAGTCCACATTTGCTCAATAATCCTCATTTTCTATACATCTCTTTCTAGCTCCTTCCCAAGGCACACTATTTCAATTCTACACAATTCAACACAATGTAAGAGACAACAAACTACCACGCTGGAACTTGCTAGGAAAAGTGTGTACTCTGGAGAGAACACAATTCAAGATCTTAAATCCTCATCCAACATGTTTAGTTACCAAAACACCCAAAGGAGTTTCAATTAAAAAAACACACCCTATGGCTGGGACCCTAAGAACTTCCATTGAGGTTTTAGAATTTTTAAAGTTAAAGTAAAAGCTGAGACTTATGGAGCAGCTCCTTGAGCCTAGTGAGCCCCTCCTGTTTTCTGGTTGCTCCCAGGTTCACTCCTCCCATGAAGCTTCACATTAGGTATGGCCCCATCCAGATATCAAGCCATTAACCACGGAGCAGATCAGCCAATTAACCACACAAGTCCAGAGTCCAGATAGACATGGAGGAGGAAGAAAGGCACCCTTGATGACTTTATTTCCCTTTCTTTCTCACAATTATATATGCGTCAAGTGATACCCGGGAACTTGGCAAGTATAACAACCATAGGAAATACTAATAGATAGATTTTTGTGCTAAGCACTCTTACATATAGTAACCTCTTTAATAACTACAACAACCCTATGATGGGGCACTGGTGTTAGCAATACTCTACAGGAGGAAAACCGAGGCACCAAGAATGAAAATGAGTTGCCATGGGTTAAGCAAACAGATGGGGGAGAGAGAATCAGAGCTCAGGACAGGGATCTGGCGGGGGGTCTGTGCCAGCCACCACCGCAGTACTCTGCCCTCTAGCTCTGCAGAGATGATGAGCCACACCAAATGGAGTCACCAGCCCTAGCATGGCCAAAAGAATGTATGTTTCCAGAACTGGCAGGAGACAAGAGGATTAAATGTGATGTTCTTATTCTCTCCCCCATTGCTATTTTTGTCCATGATTAAGTGTCTAAGTTGTACTCCTCCCCTCAGACACATGTTACAACCATTGCAAAAGGGTATCAGATATACACCAGGCTGCCAGAGCTCCCCTGCACTCAGACACGGTGAACCAATGTAAGCATGGACATGACAGCATGCCCTCTGGGGATATCAAATTTGAGATTATGATCGCTACACACATGGAGCTCTGAAAACCTGTTTTATTTTAAACCTCCCAAAATGAGCTTAACTGAGCTATGGGCAGAAAGCTAACTGGGGAATAGCCAGGACAGCTGTTTTCCCAGTACGACTTTTCACTTACTTCATTAACCCAGTAGGGGAGAAATCATCGTGGATTTTATTGCCTCTTATTTCTCCAGAAAGACTGAAAATGGTACAAAAATATGCATAACTGTAAAGTGAAAATTAGTAGGCAAAGGAACTGAAAGATTGTGATAGAGTCCTCCCAGGAAGTGGAGGACATACCTATAGGCACTTTCCCTGCACTTCTCTTAAAAGATCTGTGAACACAACAAAGACCCAATGGCCTACTACATTGGGTACAGTATAGGGCAGGGGTGGGCAACCCCTGGCATGCGTGCCAAACATGGCACGCCAGTAACTTTTGCTGGCACACGAAACCCTTTCTTATAATCTTCCATTTACAATTTTTTTTTCTTAATATCGACTTTTATATTTTTCAGATAAATTCAGTGTAGGTGCATTTTAGATAAATAATTTTACATAACAAGTTATCTTAAAGACCACAGACATGGATTGACGAGAGAGGGGAAGAGCGATTTCTATGCCTCTGCCTTAACTCTCCCTGCCTTCCGAGATCCGACCAGTGTTTTGGTTTCATCCACATATGCTTGTGAATCTTTGTTCTCAGTGATGAATTCTGTTAAGTCTCATAATAGGAGTAGCCTGACAGATGAAAGTAGTAGCATATCTCTGAAGGTCACAAAATATAAACCTGATGTAAATTCTCTGTCATTAGTGATGCAGCAGCAAAAGTCCCACTGATAATATCAAACAGAGTCATAAAGTTTTCTGTCGGGCTATCAGTGTACATGTATACATTAAAAAGTATTTTTCATCATCATATACTGTGTTTTTGTCACTTGAATGAATTTTATTATTTCTTCAAGGTTCTTCACATACATACACCTTAAGAGATATCAAGTAGGCGTAACATGTTCTCAAAAAATTAGGGTTGGCACGCAGAAGAATTTTGAGTCAGAGATTTTGCTGTTTTTGGCACGCACTCACAAAAAGGTTCCCCACCCCTGGTATAGGGCAATATAGGGTAAGGCTTGATATTGTGCTGGCTTGAACCATGGCAGTCTTTGCCTCACTTTTTTTTTAATGTCAGGGTCTTCATCACTGAGAAGACCTCTGTTAGACACAATGTACCCGGTGTGTAGGTCCCAAAATCTTTTCAAAGACCCATCAAAGTACCCAGATTTCTTGAAAAATTAAAACATCCAAGCTTTTAGGGTCAACGGTTACATACATCTTCATGCTAACACATTTGTAAACTATAATTGTGAATATATTTTTAGGGAGGCAGGAGCATAGGAAAGCCTCTGAGTCACAATGCCATCCTAGGGGCTCACCAGATGCCTGGCATCACCAGGTGAATCCCACACCCCAGAGGACGGCCTTCCTTCAGCTTCAGTGTCCCCCACCTAGGTAGGTGATAGGATTGTGAGATGGCCAACGGCTTCAGATGGTCAGCAGCTGCTCATGAGGCTGTGGCCCTAACCACCGTAAACCCTGAGCCCACAGAGAGACAGGGGCTCTTCTAGAAATGGAACAGCCATCAATTTATTCTTCATTTGCCTTTGAACTCTAACTCTGAGCAAGTTTTAATATAGACTTCTCCACAAAATAGAATCTTTTATAAGAGTGTCAAGGAGAGTATTCATTAAAAAATGTATAAGCTTATAAACTACATTCTTTCCTAGTTTCACTGTTGGCATCATGCATTTTTCTTAAGGCTAAATAAATTGAATAAAGGAATGCCCTCAGACCTTGAATGACACGGCCCTCCTCCCTCTCCTATTCCATTCCCTGTGGACTGAAAGGTGGATGAAGCCACAAGGCACACCCCGTGGCTGTTTTCTTCTGGAGTAGTTGAGTTTTCAAAATTCAGAATACAGAGCAAACAGAGTTACTTAAAATAAAACAAACTAAAACATTCAAAACATTGTCAATCTAAATAAATATGTTTATGTACCCTAATCCCTTCTTCCTTCATTCAAAAACTAAATGAAATGTGCTAAATTGCTTTTATTAGTACTAAAATGCCTTTAAAATATGCCTTTAAAAAGATAAAAAAATTACCATATAACACAAACTGAATGAAATGTATTAAAATGCCTTTAAAAGGGAGATGTCAAGTATAAACTCCTATAATGATAATAGGTTCCTATTACTCTCTTTGATCATTTTATCCTTTCTTTTTCAATGCATTTTCTGTTACTTTTGGATGGCTTCTAATTGCTAGGCCTATTAAATACCCATTGCTTTTATTTATTATGTGACAGCCTCTTTGTTTCTTAGAGGCTTTTTCATGGATCAAGGGATTATCTGTATTTTCATTCTTTTCCATGTGCATTTTTTGCTTTTTGTTAAACAGAACTATTTTTCATTTAGATAGTAAAGAGCACTGTAATGTAAAACACTGCTTTTCTATAAAAAGATATTTAGTGAAGTGCTTTGAAGTCCCAAGACTGCAGGTAGCAACCCATTACTTACTGCTGTGTCTCAGGGGGAGCTCTGGGCCTCTAGCCTACGTTTTCACGTGAACAGCAGTATGAACATTGCATCGCTAGATTCAACTCAATCCCTATCAAAATACCAATAGCATTTTTCATAGAACTAGAACAAATAACCCCAAAAGATTTTAGAAACACAAAGACCAAGAATAGCCACAACAATCTTGAGGAAGGACAAAGTTGGAGGCCTCACATTACCTGATATTAAACTATACTATAAGGCTATAGTAATTAAAACAGACACATAGATCAATGGAACAAAATAGAGAGCCCAGCCCACTAGTGTTGCTCAATGGTTGAGTGTCCGCCCATGAATAAGGAGATCACCAGTTTAATTCCTGGTCCGGGCTTCAGACTCAATCGCCAGTAGGAGGCATGCCAGAGACAGGTGATTGATGTTTCTCTCTCATCAGTGTTTCTATCTCTGTATTCCTTTCCCTTCCTCTCTCTCTAAAATCAATAAAAACATATTAACATAAAGAGAGCCCAGAAACAAACCTACACTTATGTGGACAATTATTATATGACAAAGGAGGCAAGAATATACAATGGAGGAAAGATAGTCTATTTCATAAACTGCATTGAGAATATTGGATAGATACATGCAAAAGAGTGAAAATAAACCTGCTTACACCATATACAAGAATAAACTCAAAATGAATTAAAGATTTAAATGTAAGACTCAAAACCGTAAACCTCCTAGAAGAAAATATAGGCAGTAAACTCTAACACTTCTCTTAGAAATACTTTTTTCTGATATATTTCCTCAGGCAAGGGAAACAAAAGAAAAAATAAAGAATGGAATGACATCAAACTAAAAGTTTTTGCACAACGAAGAAAACCATCAACAAAATGAAAAGACTACCTACTGAATGGGAGAACATATTTGCCAATGAGACATCTGATAAGGGTTAATATGCAAAATGTATAAAGAACGCATAAAACTGAACACCAAAAACCAAACAATCCAATTCAAAAATGGGAGAGGACCTGAATAGACACTTCTCCAAAGAGGACATACAGGTGGCCAACGGACATATAAAAAGATGCTCAATATCAGAGAAAGGCAAATTAAAACCACAATGAGATATCACCTCATGCTTGTTAAAATGGCTATCACCAATAAATCCACAAGAAGTGTTGATGAGGATCTGAAAAAAAAGGGAACCCTCCTACACTATTGGTAGGAATGCAGATTGGTGCTGCCACTCTCAAAAACAGTATAAAGAATCCTCAAAAAATTAAAAACAGAAGTACCTATACTCCAGCAATTCCACTTCTGTGCATATATCTGAAGAAACCCAAAATACTATTTCAAAATGATATATGCACTCCTATTATGTTCTTTGCAGCATTATTTATAATTAGAGGTCCGGTGCATGGAAATTCGTGCACTGGGAGTGGGGTATCCCTCAGTCCAGCCTGACACCTCTCACAGTCCAAGAGCCCTCATGGGATGTCCTACTGATGGCTTAGGCTTGCTCCCCACAGGAGCTCCCTAAGCTGTAGTCTGGCCTCCCTCTGTGGAAGACGACCAGCTGATCAAGGGAAGGCTACACCCCTATCACACTTCTGCTGCTGCCACTGCCAGCCACTGCAGCTGCCTGATCCTTGGCCCTCGCAGCCACCGCGGCTTGTCTGAGCCTCGGGCCGGCCCTCGCAGCAGCAGCTGCCATCCGCTATCTGCCATATGCAACGTGCCTGAGCCTCAGACAGCCGCTGCGGCTTTGTCTAGAAGGACGTCTGGAAGATGTCCACCCTAATTAGCATATTACCCTTTTATTAGTATAGATAATCAAGCTATGGAAACAATCCAAGTGCCCATCAATAAACAAGTGAATAAAAAAGCTGTGATACATATATACAACAAAATATTACTTAGCCAAAGAAAAAGAATAAAATCTTATCATTTGCAGCAGCATGGATGGACTGACAGGGTATTATGCTAAGTGAAATAAGTCAGACAGAAAGACAAATACCATATGGTTTCACTTATATGTGTAATCTAAAGAACAAAATTAATGAACAAACAAAATTAAAACAAACCCATAGATACAGAAAACAAGACTGATAGTTCCCAGAGGGGAGGGGGTTTGGAGGACTGAGTGAAAAATGTGAGTAGATTAAGAAATACAAATTGGTAGTTACAAAATAGTCACGGTGAGGTAAAGTACAGCATGGGGAATATAGTTAGTTATATTGTAATAACTATGTATGGTGCCAGGTGGGTACTGCAAATACTGGGGGGATCATTTTTAAAATTATATAATTGTTTGGCCACTATGCTGTACACCTGAAATGAATATAAAATAATATTGGATGTCAACTGTAATTGAAAAATAAAATTTCTAAAAAAGAAATCTTCTCTAAAAGAACTTTTAAGAAATTTAAGTAATTCTAAAAAGACCATGTGGTATGAAAGATGAAAGTGAACAAATATAGTGGTAAACACCTTGGCACAGCCAAACACACACTGTCTATCTGAAAGAATAATAATAAGTGTCTAATTTCTAAGCATAAAAAAAAAATTAAAATATTTAACAATAACAATAATAAATCAGGAAAATAAAAATACAGATAAAGTGTTTCAAAGTTATTTAATTAACTAGGTGTCAAGAGTGACCAACTTTTAATTTTTGTTATGATAAAATTTCAAGGGTGACCACCAAAAGAATACAATGAAATATATAAATCCCAAATGATCAGAGAAAAAAAAATGAGAGAGAGAAAGAAGTAAACAAAATCAAGCCAAACAAAACAGCAATAAAAGAGTAAGGAGAAGAAAGAATTGGGACAAATAGATATCAAAGAAGTAAAATGGTACAAACAAATGCAAATTTATCAATTATCACAATGAAATAAGTAGTTTGAACTTGCCAATTAAAAGGCAGATTCCTTTAAAAATATATATATATATATATAATTTTTCTTTATTGATTAAGGTATTACATATGTATCCTTATCTCCCCATTGTCCCTCCACCCCCCCCCCCCAACTCAATGCCCTCACCTACCTGGTGTCTGTGTCCATTGGTTAGGCTTATATGCATGCATACAAGTCCTTTGGTTGATCTCTCCCCCTTACCCCCACCCTCCCCCATCTTCCCCTACCTTCCAAAACTGGATTATAAAGCAAAGCCCAACTATGTGCTATTTAGAACAGACAGAATTAAGCAAAAAGACACTTGCCCTGCTGGCATGGCTCAGTGGTTGAGCGTCAACCTATGAACCTGGAGGTCATGGTTTGATTCCCAGACATGCATGCCTAGGTTGCAGGCTCCATTCCCAGTGCAGGGTGTGCAGAAGGTAGCTAGCTGATCAATGACTGTATCTCATCCTTGTGTTTCTATCTCTCTATCCCTTTCCCTTCCTCTCTGAAATCAATAAAAATATTTTTTAAAAAGACAGAAAGATTGAAAATAAAAAGATGAAAATATGCTAGTTTAATATCTTACAAAATATGCATTAAAGAAAAATAAAATTAAGGATAAAGTAAAATAATAAAATGCTCAATTCCTGGGCAATTATAACAATTTTAAACATCTAAAAACCCAATAAAACAGCCTCAAAATGTATAAATCTAAAATGTATATAACAAGAGGGAGAGTAAACTAATGTACCAAGAATAGAAGAGTTCAACATCTCCATCCAACTATTGATAGGTTGAGCAAACAAAACAAAGCAAATAATGCAAAAGATTTAAATGTCACAATTTAGCAAGCTTGTCCCAATTGACAAATACAAAATTCCAAGCTAATCTAAGGAAAAACAATATTCATCTCAAGTGCACATGGAATATTTTTAATATGTACCAAGAATTTTCCAAGAAGAGATATCATAGAGACCCATGTTCTTGGATCATGGTGATTTTAAATTAGAAGTTTATATAACAAATGCATAAATTAAAATCGCCACTTATTTGTTGGATAAAAAGAGCAACTCTAACTTTTGGATTGAAAAGTAAATCATTACATAAATTTAAAAAAATATTTAAAACAATACCTATCTACACTTGTCATGTACTTGAAGAAAAAATGGATCTTGGGGGGAAATTGGTCATTTTTAAAGTTGAGTTGAATTATCTATGCTCAATTTGGTTTTGGTTGGAGTTAAATTTCTCAGAAGCCCTTTCTCTGTATGGCTCTTAGAGTTGAACAGATGAAGAATTTGTGTGGTTCTCACCTAAGGTCTTCACAGTCCGATATGGGCATCACAGAGCTCCAGGCAGGCTCCAGCTGGCCCTCACTCGCCCCTGCCCCATATCCTGGTCTTCTACCCAAATGTTGCCACTGGTGAACAGAGGCCCAGCAGACACTTGATGGCAGAAGCTCAGAAGTAATAGCTACACAGAAGCACAGATTCTCAAAGCCCTTTCTATTGAGCCCCATTTGAGTGCCTGGCCATGATTGTCTTCACAGATTGCTCTCACTTTTTCACTCAAACCAGCACTTTGTGAAGACTTGTTAGTGATTCTGCAAATAATTATTCTCCATTTGAGAAACAGTAGCTGGCTTGTTACTAAACCCCAGAAGGGACTGAATATTGACCATGGATACCAAGTCCCTAGGCAATCTGAGATGTCAGTCGTTAACAGAATGTTGTGTAGCCCTCTAGGCAATAAAGCTGGGTATGCACAGAGGCATCTCATACACAAGTGGAGGTGGAATGAAAGTATTAGGGCTCAGATAGGTCTGAAGGCACAAGTAAATCGAATGAGCACATGATACGTAGTCAGTACTCCTGCTACACCGTCTCCTCTTTCTAAACTTGCACCTAGTCCTTGTAGAAAATTGCCTAGGCCTGAGGAAATAAAAATCCAGCTCTGGATTACAGCTGGTTCTGCATAACACACTAGGGCCACCTACAAGGAGGCAATTAAAGCACCATAACTCAGAGCCCCTTACATGTGTCATCTTCTGGAGAACCAGCAACCATCCCTAGCAAGCTGATTATAATTGACTTCTTCCATGATGGAAGGTACAGCACTTTGTTCTCACTTGAATTGAACTTTCCTGCCCACAATGCTTCTGTCCAAACCACCATGGGAATTCACTGATCTTACCCTTTTCTGCATCACCCTAAAGCAGCTTTCTTGATTGAAGGCGGGAATGACCTCCTGAAGACTCAGTTACAAGGCCTGCCTGTGGACAACACCCGGTGGAACTGGGAGAATGACCTCCAGGATGCAGTAGAGGCTCTAGAACAGCAACCAATGCATGTCACTATCCTCCCACAGCCCACGCTCATGGATAGAAAAACAATATAAATTCTCAGCAATGAATCAATATATTCAATATAGATACTATTAAGATCCCAATAGAGTTGTCTTATATGGAGATTGACATAGGTGATTGCAAAGTTTATATGGAAGAATAAAAGAATAATCAAAAAACATTTAAAGGAGTTGCATGTTATTTGCCCTGATTAATATGAATATTTATCATAAAGCTTTAGTAATTATAATCTGTGTGTTTGTGTGCGCAAGTGTGCAGTTTTACCAAGGGGAAAAAAAAACAAGACAAAACTTGAGCAATGAAACAGAATAGATAGTCCATAAAAACCATTGATATGTGGGAATTTGGTGTGGAAAAAGGAATAACTAAAATGGATCAGTAAAAATTCATTCTCCACAAAGAAAAAATATGGAAATTGATCTTGATCACAATCTCACACCACATATATATCGGACATATGTGATATGTATTTATATGATATATGTGTGTGATAAAATGAACAAAAAAAGAGAATAATAAACAGCAAGTGTGATATGAAGCTGACTTCTGAGGGTGGGCAGGGGAATGGGATAGGTGCAGCGTGTAGACAGAAATACATTTCTGGAAGTACTCTAGGCTGTACTGGTCTCATGAGTGTTTATTTCAGCATGAATACATATATGAGCCAGATAGAGATGAATGAGGATTTGCTCAAGAATAAAAAATTAACCACATTAATCAAATGATAACTTCCATTCTGTTTACCTAAAAGTCCAATTCCAAAGATTAGATGTTACGTATGTTTGAACTAACTGCAAGTCAATGATAGGAAAGAATTAGACATTAGATCTGCCATATGTTTGAACTCTATTAACATTTCTTCATTATCTCTTTCATTTGCATTCACCTGATCTCTTTGGTCTCTTAATATTAAACATCAATAGCTTTTTATTGGTCCTAGTAATAAACTAGCCTAAAATGTTGTGTCCCTTATAATGTTTATGGGTCACTAGTAGCTTTAAATCTTAATTATTTTGCCCTCTATTTTTATATAACTGTACAAAATAATACAGGACATTTAAAACACACATACAATCCTGGCTAGGCAGCTCAGTTGGTTGGAGCATAGACCTAATATGCCAAGGTTGTCAGTTCAATTCCCAGTCAGGGTACATGCAAGAATTAATTAATGAATGCATAAATAAATGGAATAACAAATCTCTCTAAATAAATAAATAAATAAATAAATAAATAAATAAATAAATAAATCACACACATACTAATACTTCATTGGTCTTTGGGGATAAGCACATAGGAATGGAAGCCAGCATCTCTGATCTCTGGCTGGCCCTAGCTCTAATATCTCAACTTCATTGTGTCTGGTAGACAATAAAGGATGTTGGTAGAAATAGGTAGAGGTTCTAATTTGAATATCATGCAGTCAGGGGTCCGCTCACAATAGTGTTGATGCACTATCTTCTGTAGGACAGTGACCCTAGAGACTTGACTTATTTATAGGCTCTTTCAGACCACAATAACCATTTGAGAAATCTCAGGAACTTCAATGACCTAAAAACAAGTTATTATACTTTATATTTGATGTTTCAAATGCAATAAATTGTTCATATAACCTATTGAATTGTGCTAATCATTGAAGATTCCCATTTCAATAACCAAGTCTTTTTAAGTGACTTGGTTTGACTCTAAGATAAAACTGGCCATATGCATCCCTCATAGTCATGGCCCAGGTCTGCATTCTCTTTCTCTCTTGTATTGGCATCATCATTCATTCTAGGACCCTGGGCAAAGTCAGAAAACTGGTTGGCAAAGCTGCTCCCAGTGGTTTTTCAGGCTGAGACTCCTATTACTGTGTCCATCACTCTGTCACCCAAATCTGACTCCTGGGAATGAAAGTGTAAACCCAAGTAAAACAAAGGAACAAAATTAATTATTTGTAACATTGCCAGCAACAGTTGGACTAATGAAGGCTTCATTCGAATCTCTCCTCAGATCCCCTCCTTGTGATTTTTATTATGTCCTTATACAAAGAGGGCATTGAAGCAACATCAGTGAAGTTTTAATTTGGGCAAATGGACCAAACACATGAGCTAATTCAACAACCCTTTCTCTCCCCACAAATGCACCTGCTGGTACAAACCAGAACTGCTAGGTATGTGTCACTTCTCTAGTTTGACACTGAGGAATCACACGGTAAATATCTTATATAACATCAAAACTAACAAAATTGAAAAATATGAACATCCATATGAATGTCAACTTGGCAAGAATTTTACTCCTGCAGAATGTTAAATTATGTCAAAATGTGACTTTTAATTAAACAATCTATGCTGCTGTCTCTTTTTTTAAAAAACTCGGTTATATGCACAACATATATCATATAAATAGAAACACATCCCCTGTGCTTTCATACCCAGGTTTAAAAATCCTAGAACTCAATTAGTTTTCAATGAGAAATACAGCTACAGGAGACCTTGACAGGAAAACCCCCAAGGTACAAATATAAGAAAAATAACCTACATTTTGGGGGTACAGTAGGTGTCCATCACTGTGCTAAGTGCTTCCATGATCTACCTCAATCCCCAACAGAGCTCCCTGATCCTAGGGATCTTATTCATTTTATTTCACAGGTGAAGCAGCTGAGGCTAGGGCAGACACATTAATATGTCAGGAACACACATTAAGTGGCAAAATTGAGACTTGGATCCAGATCTATCAGCAAAGTTTTGTGCTCTTAATCAGTAGGCCACACGCTGGAAAAGACAGCTGCTGGGGAAAACATACCTACACCATAAATTACGAGTGTTAATTAAGCACCTGTGAAATGGTTAGTGCTGTGTTAAATATGGGGAGTGCTACACTTCTTCCCTTAAGAACTAACAATTAGTTGAGGAGACGAGACGGATTTACAAAACTACCCTGCACGTCAGATGACAGTAATGTAGTGGTTGATTCCATATAGTTCATAAGCTTTGCCGATGTCAGAGGCAGAAACCAATGCAGACAGGGTGCTCAGCCAAGGCTGCACTGTGTCAGCTCTAGAACTTGATCTTGTGCCCATGCCAATATCAAGTTCTAGAAAAGATGAGTGTACCAGTAGGTTGGATACAAATACCTGGCTTTGGCCAACAGTTACTGATGAAACATACCAATTAGTACAACCATAAACACCTTTAATGGAGCAATAGATCAGCTATAACTGTGCTGTTATCTCTTAAATAGAATGTTTGATTTAAAAATATCAGTGAGTTGCACAAACAGTTCAATTGAAATGGATTTTACATGCCGCAGTCTTTATGCCAGGGACTGCTCAGACAATAGAGGCAAAGCCACAAACGGATACTCTGCTTAATGGGGAGGACACTGGGAATATTCAGCAAAATGAAAACAAATGATGCCCCACCTCAGTGAGTTCATTGTAAGGAAGCATCTCTACCCAGATTTTTTAACATTCAAGAGAATAAAATGGACAATGACTCCCTTACACAGAATGAAGGTTGAGGATGTCCACATCATTATGAAATTTCAACAAGAAAACTGATTTTGTGCCAGGGCCAGAGATGGGCATTCTAGACCTGCAGTGAGCTCTAGAAAAGTTCACCCAGGAAAAGTCAAACATGCTACACCCGGTGCCATCATCACTGGTGCCATCACTGCCACCGCCATGGCATGACCATGAAGAAATGAGCTCACCTCTTTTGGTCTCAGTTTCCTCATCTGTAGAATGAGAGCCATTCTAGCCCTAACACTATGTGGCTATGTGTTCTTCCATAGCAATAGGGAAAATGCAGGTACAGACGACCCACTAAGAACAATAGTTCCCGGGGGCATAGTCTGTGTCAGACATTATTCTAAGTGCTTCACATGTACTAATTTGGACCATCACATTAGAAGACAGGTATCATTGCATTTACAAACAAGACAACTGGGACATACAGAGCTTAAACAATTTCTCCAAGATCACAGAAAGGGACAAAGCCAAAATGCCATGCAGATAGATGCTCTTAACCATTACAGTTTCTGCCTTTGTTAAGTGAAGAAAGCAAGGTACTTTAATTATGCACTTTAATATCCACAGGATGCTTCCAAAGTTGTTTCTTGCTAGCCCTCTAAATTGCAATCACCTTTCTGCAGAAAATTACAGTTTTCCTTTTCTTTTGTTTATACCACAAGTTAAAGTAAAAATAAAAACTAATGAATTACTGGTTGTAAATTACAAATACCTGTCAACTAAGATTTTCCTGAATGTATATAAATGCTCAAAAAGAGTTATCTTTAGCTACCTCTACTCCAATCCCTAAGAACAGGCACTATTGCCTTCATCCCCAGAATTATGGGACTAGAGAAAGTATGCATAGACTTTCCTGCTCCTTAGAAGATGACAGGCATATTTACCTGCCTTCTCCAGTGTTCCCCCTCCCAAAAAAGGGCTAAAGGATTGACTTCTTCCCATTGGCATCCTTCAACTGAGGCTACTGAAATGTTGTCTGCAATAATAAAGCCAAGTTCATCCTACAGTGATTGGGTTGGTAGGTTTGGGAAGAATTATGATTCTTTCTCTATGTATAGACAAAAGAAACACTGATTTATCAGCCTCTAGAAAAACACCAGATACTGGAAATTTTATTTGTAATAAAAAGTACTTATGGTTATCATTGTAAAGATTTTACACTAAATCACAGTAAAAGTGAAGAAAGCAGATCATTTCTCAGTGAAAATCATTATTTATTCAAAGTACATACATATTTCATAAAAGTATACTAGTATACCCATATGGCTTTCAGCATCATACCAAAAAACACCCAGAAATCTATTATATTGCGGTATCTGGCCTCTTAAAACTTATGGGAATAAAATGTTTCCATTCTAGTTGAAATATTGACTATTTCTAGTTACAAATTTTAGCCAAAACAAACCTGGCTAGAGCCAGCTGGTATTGTGACAAACAAACAAATAAAAAATTAAACCTTTCCTAACAATGACTGGCAAATTTTGAGAAAAGCTACCTGATTCAGAACATAATAAAAGAGGGAGGATTTACTTCTGAGAAAGGATTTTCTTACATTTCATAATAAGAACCAGCCATAGAAAACAAAGTGACATCATAAGACTTAAGACTACTTAAGGTTTGGTCATATAATTCCCAGTTTTCCAAGGCTAGGGGCAAAGTTTATTTTGCTCATCATATCCAGTACTACCATTAAAAATTTCCATGATAAGCAATGGAAAATATTCTCATATTATTAAACAGAATATTAAAATTCTAGACATGCTATCATGGGTTCTATTAACTTTGTTTCATGTCTAGATAATTCTTAACAAATATGGAGTTAAACCTACTTAATAGCTTTTTATGTGGCAAATAATTAAGCAAGATGGTGAAGTTTCAATTCAGAACTTATTTTTACAGTATAATACAAATACTTTGAGGATTAACTTTATGATGCAGAATCATGGATTGACCATAGATTGAATTTAAGTGAAACTAGGTTTTGAATAATGTCAGGTAGAGAAATACAAAATCAAGGCAATGCCTCCTTTTTCCTTTTTAGTAGATATTTCCAACCGCTTTGTACAAAGGCAATTAAATATAGCAAAAAAAGAAAAATCACTGTGTTCTGGAATGATGCTAAGATCATTTTGCAATCCAAATGTTCTCAGATCTATGGATGTGCATCAAGAATACTGCCAGACTTTTTCTACTACAAGAACTGATGGAAATCAAAATCAGGCAGATTCATGGGAAAGAAGGAATCTATCCAAGATTTCAGGCAGCAAAAATAGATCTGCTGAACTCCTGAATTACATCACAGCCTAGCTATTCTAGTACAGTGCTGGAAGGTGGACACCTGGGCCAGCCCCAAGCAGCTGTTTCGATCTCCTGAATAGATCTCTCAGAAGCCAGGCTCTGATCAGCCTGCAAAAGTTAACTCAACCCTATCCATGCAAACACTGCTCTATGTTAACACCGTCCCATCTTCCAATGGTCCTATCCCAACCATCTTTGAATATCTGGACATATTTTTGGAAAGAGAAACTGCTGTTTATGACATCACTAAAAGCAAAAGAGAAATAAACTGTTAGGAGCTCAGAACTACCCCAGTCCCTCCTGAGGTCCAGTTTCAGAAGACGTGCGCATTCCTCCAGGATTTCCCACTTTCCCCTGCAGCCCGAGTTCCCACCTGAAGTTAGCCTTCCCACCAGCCTCCCAAAATCTGGAATGTTTCTGTGCAGTTTGTCACCTCGAAGGCAGACCATGGACCAGGTACAGCAAAAGAATGGGATCCATCTGGACCTCCGCCTGGGCTACAGCCATGCCATGGGAAGTGCCCATTTAGTGCTGAAAATGATTTAGCTGAATGGCAGGAAAGTGTGAAAATAATTGATTGATCAAGGAAAAGTAAAATCGCCTGTGTAAACTTTGCAAAAGGAGACCACTCAAGCATTTGCACCACTTGAAACTGAACATGACGGAATTCTGTAAAGAACCACAAATACAAAGATCAAGAGGTCAGAGAAGGGTGCTTTCAGCTCGACTCCACCGAATCTCTGACTGACCCATTCAGGAACATCTATACGAAGGAGGTCAAATAAATTAGAGATCTATGTCATAGCAAAAACAAACAGAAGTATGAACTCCCCAGTTGTCTTTAAATATATTAACGGTGCTATAAATAGGCCATCACCTGCTCCTCCTTTTCCGCTTAGAAGAGAACAAGCCAGAACAGGTTTGCATTACAGCTTCAACAGAATCACCAGCAGCTATGTCCTGGCAAAACAGATTTCCAGAGGAAATCTGACGTGTTTTCTTCCCTGAAAGTTCTGGAACAAAAAGGAGATGCTTTTAGAAATGCTGCTTGCCAATGAGGGTGTCTCTCTCCGAGTCCTTTTTGGCCCTAAAAGTGGTGAAGAAAGATAATGATGCCACTCCAGGGAGCACTGGAGGCTGTGCTAGTTATAAGGGTGTGAGACCTGCTTGAACCCACACCCAGGACGCAGGATCAAAGGGCGCTCCCTGCTCTCTGCTTTACCGGGTAAGTACAAGCCAGTTGTGATATGTGGCATCATGATCTCTCCTACACTCTGTTTTTAATTTTGACCTCCCTGGATTTCAGCAGAAGACAGCACCCCTTCACCAGTGTGTGGGGGGAAAAGAAAACTCTAATTTGAAAGAACCCTATGATGGCAAGTTTTCCAATGCATAACGTTTGAGCACCATCTGGCTCAGGATATCAGAAGCAAACTGCCAAGTACCAAAGACAGCTATTTTGCACACTGGGTGAAACATGCACAAACATCTACTTCTTTGCTCAGTGGACACAAATGTGGTGCATATTTATAGTCTAAGCTATATACTGTATGTATATATATAAACACTTAGTGAAGACATCCCCAGATCAACCACTGTCCCCAAAATATCTCACTGGGTAATCGATGCCTAGCACAAACATATTGAAGGAGGTGCAAAAGTTTTAACCACACAAACAGAAGGATCAGTGACAGGAAGTTTACTGCCATCTACAGATTTTCCCTCGCTGCTCAAGGGAATGAGCCAAAGCTTTCTGCTTGAAAAAGACAAATTGGCGAAATTGACATCAGCCGTTGGGCCGCACGGTGCTCCTCCTAATGAAATCCACGTTAACAAGCGCTAGTGCACACAGTTAACTACCTAAGGCTCTAGAAATGGGAACGCAGCTCGCCTGATACTTACAGGCTCAGAGGATGCAGAGTCACAACCGGTCAACACCCCATCCCTTTCTGTCTAGGGGACTAAATACATACAGTTTTAAAGGCAAAGATGTACGATAATATATTTAAAAACAAAACACTTTCCTCATTAACCACTTTCTCAAGGCAGGCTTTTTACAAAGTTAAGTGACACCAATTCAAACTGAAACAGCAGCTCAGGAGGCAGGCAGTGGCCCCGGAAGCGGGCTGATTCGGAGAGGGACGCATCGGAGCGGGGGTGGCAGGCAGCAGCCCCGGCGCGGAGTACAGCGGAGTTTGCCTGCGGGTTCGCGGGGAGGGGAAACGCACGCGCCCGCGGTCCACCCGGGGAACACCCTGGCAACTTTATTTCGGGCAGAACCGTCCAAGGAAACTTTTTCTCGTGCCCGCAGCCCTAGCCAGAGCCAGGCCGGCCGCGGGCAGGCAGGAGGGGCAGGGAGCTGAGAGGGAAGGGCGGCTGGGCGCGCTGGGTCCCTCTCCTCTCGGGACCAGGAATGCGCGGGGCAGGTCCCGGGGGAAGCCACTCACCAGCTGGAGCGCGAAGAAGACGGCGAGCAGGGCGACACAGGCGCCCATGACGATGAGCAGCAGGAAGACGATGAGCGGGTGCTGCTGGCTCATGCAGTAGTAGGACTCATACAGCCAGTCCCGGGACCGCTGCAGCCCGTCGCCGTCGCCGCCGCCGCCCGCGGCCGCCGCCGCCACCGCCTCGGCGCGGTCCCGCAGGTAGCGGCGGCGCCGCATCGCCTCCTGCCACATCGGGGCGGCTCGCGGGGCGCCGGCCGAGCGAGCCCGGCCCGGGCTGCGCCGCCCGCTCGCCCGCCGCCGCCCGCTGCCCACTCCTGCGCCGCCTTGGCCGCGCCGCCGCCCGCGCCCCGAGCTGCGTGCCGGAGGCTCGGCGCGGGCGGAGCTCGGCGCCCCGCGTTGGGCGCTGGCGTGCGGGCGAGGGCCGGGTGGCGGCCTCGGGGGCAGCTCCCGACGCCGCCGCTGCCGCCACCGCGCGGGAGGGAGCGGGTGCGACCGGGGGCCCTCGGCCCGCCTCTCCTCACTCGGCGCGGCGCAGCCTGGCCTCCGCGCACCGCCGCCCCCCGACGGCCGGGCAGTGTGTAGGGGAGGCAGGGGGCTGGCGGAGGGGAGGAGTGCGGGGAGGGGGGAGGAGGAGGTTGGCACCGGCCGCGCCCCACCCGGGTGTCCCCTCCTTCCGCCCTCCCACACTCAGCCTCAGCGCGGTCCACCTCCTCTCCACGACCTCAGAGCTCAGCTTAGGGGTTCCCTCTTCCTGCCCCCCCTCCCCCCACTCCCCACTGCGCTCAGAGCACTGCGGGGGCGCCTGGCCTCCTCTCCACTAGCTCCCAGCGTCACGGGGCTGGGTGTTCCCACCCGCCGGTGCCCCCAGCCTCTCGGCGGGCTGCGGGGGCTGGAGAGGTGCTTCCAATCTTCCCCGCCACCAGGGAGGAGACCCCCCCATCCTAGAATAGCCCCTACTCAGAGGAGCGCGGGGACTCCTCCTTTTCACTATCTGGGGGCACGAAAGAGGGTTCTACTACCCTGCCCCCCCGCCCTCCTAGTGGGTAGGAGTTTCCCACCCACCTCTTCTATCTCAACACTGTGGGGTCGGCTTCCCGCGCTGCCACAGAGGGCAGGGGACCTCCCTGCGGGGAAGGAAAGGGGCTGGGGCCCTAGGAGTCCTAGGAGAACAGCCCCCAAATGCGCCATGGGGAGGTGAGGGAGCTCAGGACCCCGCCGCGTCCTGGGGAGGCAGCCACACTCGCGTCCTGCAGTTTTCAGCTAAAGTCACACTTTGGAGGTGCCCGGTGAGCTAGGGTTTTCTGTATCGGAGGCATAGGGGGAGCTCTCTGGCCGCCACGGTCCGTGGAACCCCTTCGGACCGGCGGGAACGGCTCGGAGCGTGGCTGGGCTCGGGTCGGGCGGGCTCTGGGATTCGCCCCGTCCACACCACCTGGAGCGACTGGACCTGGCGTGGGGAGGGGCAGCATCCCCTCTGCGCACTCCTGGGATAGAGATCACTGGCCCCGAGCGAGCGCGGGGTGACAGGGGATCTCATCGCTGCTCTTCCGCAGGAGCCCATCCTTCTGGAGGATGGATGTTTCGTACTCAGTGTTGTCTGACCTGAAGACCCGCCAATCTCGCCTCCTCCCAAAGCCTAAGGAATGCAAGGCGCAGCGACCCTCCCCATTCCTGCCACCGACAAACAGCCCAGGGGGAGTTCCTAGGCACTGTTGTCGCCCCCTGGAGACCCCCAGGGCTCAGGACTCTGAGTGCTAGCACACCTACTGCCACCTATTCCAGAGCTGCCCGGTGGCCGCCCAGGTTGTCCTGTCTTTCTCGCCGAGCAGGGATATCTGATCCGGGTAGCTGTGTGCCCGTGGCCAGTACCCAGGCCACTCGGGGAGAGGGGACTGCGAGCCTTCCAGGGGGGTATTTTTAGCAGCAGTTAATGTCTGTTCTGCCCAAGGGTTATGACCAGAGAAAGGCGAACCCGTGGAGGTGAGGGAGAGTAGGGCGGAAACAGAAGAGGGCTGTGCTCAGGAGCGTGCCATGGTCCTGCCCCACCTGGTCCAAGACCTTCCCTCCTGCCAAGACCGGAAGAGGAGACATGGGGGGAGGAAATGGGTGGCAGAAGGTCCTCCCAGTGCCTCCCACAGCCCATGTTCCCACTCCCCACCCAGCCCTAGTGGTAGAATGAAACTAATCTGTTGGGTTGCCTGAAGCTCCCCGACAACCCTTGCTTGCCTTTGCTTTTACACCATCCCAGACTATCAACTGTAACCAGGAAATCTAATCTCAGCCTTTCCTGCTGGTCTAAACTCACCCACTGGGCTCAATTCTTTCTTTTGGGCCAGGGGATTCTAGGAGTTTGGTGGTTCTGAGAGCAAGCTGCAAAGACAAATCACACTTAGAAACTTCCGGAACCTACTCTCACCTAAGAAAACAGTTGAGTGGGAAGTTGGCCATACTTTCTTTAGTGTGGATTCTCTTTATTTCTTCAGCTCTGCCCAAGGTCTTCCTGGGTTTGGTAAACCAACATTAATTTTAGACTGAAATAAAGAATATAAAGAAACCACTTATTTGAGGAAATAGAGCTCCAATTCAGGAGGCTCAGATTCAGGCAGCAACCTAAATTGTGTTTCCCCAGACAAAGGGGAAGCTGGCTTCTGCTGGCCCAGGTTTCCAATTATCCAAATCTGTACTTCTGATTGGTCTGACTCTCACAGTCCTGACTGGTCAGCATTATATTTGGTTGTAATGGGACAGTTCTCATTGGGCAGGCAGGTCGTAGTCCGTTGGTCCAAAGAGGAAACCAGAAAG
This sequence comes from Myotis daubentonii, assembly GCF_963259705.1. Taxonomy (NCBI): domain Eukaryota; kingdom Metazoa; phylum Chordata; class Mammalia; order Chiroptera; family Vespertilionidae; genus Myotis; species Myotis daubentonii. The sequence continues at coordinate 91,222,436 of NC_081843.1, read as the reverse complement.
CTCTTTACTAGTATCATAGTTTTCAGTGAGGGAAAATGAGCAGGGCATGGTGCAGAAGTCAGGAATTCAGTCTGAAGTTCTTTCCTGGAATGTGGGAGAAGACCCTGTCAGCAATGGCTGCTACTTTTATTATTTATAACATTTGGGTCCTGAGTAGACTATCTGGATAAATTCCTTCTCTGGCGCATAACAAATGAATCTTTCTTCTCGGAGTCCATAGTTTGGGCAGAACTAAACATTTCCAGTCCTTTCCTGTTGGAACAACATACTTCTTCTCTCCAATTCTTGCTGCTTCTTCATCCCTTGCATTGATAAATGTCTGCTTCCTCCTAGTCAAGAAGGAAGAAAAAGTAAATAATCTGTAATTTAGGTGCCTGGAAAAAAGAAATGAAAGACTTGTGAGGGAAAAGTAAAGGTTTAATTAATTATTTGCTCTTTTGTTCTAGTGGGGAAGTTGGGTATTTTTAACAACCAGTATCTATACCATATGTATATGCACCACATATTAAAGGGGTTGTTGTAAGACTTTCAGGGAATTTTGTAAATGCAGGGGCAACCTATAATTAGAGAGACTCTGAACAGAGATAATTTAACCCTATGACCTTTTTATCACCTATTCTTTCATTAGTTCATTCAACAAATATTTATTTTTTACTGTCATGTGCCAGATGTTGAGGGGGGGAAAAGTACCTATTGTGGGACCCTCATAGGAATTTCCAATGTACCACTTTGAAAAAGAATCCTACAAAAAACAAAACAAAAATCAACATTCATTCCCATCTTCCTCCAACAATGTAAATCTCACCATCATAGGAAAAAAGTTCATGGAAGGGATATAATATAAAAATCAAGGATATGTCAGGCTTCCCTAAGGTTTTGTTGGTTGTTGGTTTTAGCTTTAGTGCTTATTTTTATAGGGACCTCTATTGTTACATAATTTTAATACAAAATAAAATGTGAATCAACACCATCATTACAATTATTCTATCAGTGTGTTTTAACTAACTGTATCAAGTATGCCTTTTTAAAATACCAAAAAAGTTTCTATATGAAAGAAAAAAGTAATAACCCAGAAGCAGCATGAGGTAGAATGAAAATAATGTCCTTTGGTACAAAGCCAGGAGTGTGAAATGCAGACCCCTGCAACTAAAGGGGGCCCCAAGGTGCCATCTACTTCATTTCCATGTCTTTGGGGTAGCAGGGATGTATGCCAATGGTGAGACATGAAGGGTTTCCCATAAATGTATCCCATATCAACTTATTAGTGACAAAATGCACAAAGACACCAACTGTGGAAGCTCTAACTGGGCCTAAGGGAGAGAGAGAGAGAAAAAAAAAAAGCATTGGGAAGAAGACTTCATTTTTCCCTGCAACACTAGAGGGCAGCCCTTCATCCTGGGAACCCAGCAGGCAGGCAGGTATATATACATGGGTGTGTGACTTGTGCTGTTGCACAGGGCTCCACACTTGGTTTCAGGGTCTGCTGTCACCATCCAGAAATTCTTGGTAATTTTTTACCAAGAAGTCACACATTTTCATTTTGCCCTGGGCCCTGCAAATTAGAGAGCCGATCCTGCCAGTTGGTGACACTAAACAGTCCTCCTGTCTCTGCCTGCATTCAGAACCTCTGGGATGCAGGCTTGAGGACAAGCAGGCAGGGACCCTCCCAATCTGGTCATCTTTCACACATACTGGGTCACACATGAAGGATGATAAATCCGATAAGTGATTATGTTGTAGGACAGGTTTTTGAATCAGTGTTTTGCGCTTTAAAAGGACTCATCTTCTAGTTTCTATTCCAAATCCAGTTAGATTAGCTCAGACAATAAGGGAGCTGTTATGCTCCTCCCAATGTCACAGTGCTTTGATTAAATAAAGGCAGGCGGGCAAACTGTGCCAAGGACAGACGCAGACATGTGCCAACCCCAAGCGTATTGTAAGGGCTGAGCACAGAGTATTTCCCTGTGTCTTCATTTTCCTCTCTGGCAAATACATCACCGAAATTTATATAATAAAGTATGAACAGTATGTCAACAGATTCATTATCACCATGAAATATGTCTTGTGTACCCAGATAACATTTACATTTTTATTGTACCAGACTCTGTGGATACAGAAACCACACAACCATAGTCAGTTTATGGCTCCAAAAAGTCTCATTAACTCTTTGAGCTCACTAAGGAGTTCTTTTGCAGTTCAGTTTTTAGAACATCAAAAAAAAAAAAGTGGCTGAATGTAACATTAACCTCTTCATTTTCTTTCCCATCCAGTGTGGGATGATCTCGATGTGTCTTTGAAAGAGCCTACTTGCTTGACTGATTTGATAAATTATTTCTCAAGTGGCAAAATTGGAATAAATATTTCACAGAATCATCTTTCAGATCTGAGTTCAGGTGACTTATTGGGATATAGAGTCCTGAATATGTGAGAAGATGGTACAAGTGTTTTGGATCCCCACTGCCATTCCAAAGCTTGTAACTAGTACGTTTTTCAAAATCCACTGAGACACTGGAATTCCTTCTATGAGCACTGGGAGGAGGGAGGAGACGTTAATGACTAATCAGTCTCCAGCACGCCTGCAAACTTGTGAGAAATATCGATTTCCCTGCTCTTGCTCAGAGAAGGGGATCTGAAAGCAATGACTCATGGAGCAGAGGTGTGTGCTCCGGATCTGTTGCTAGGGGAGGCACAGGAAGAGGGCGCCTAGTGAGCAAGCTTAAGTGGATCATTCAGATACTGTGACTTTTACTTTTATACCCTTTTAGGCGTCCCTTCAACTAGTCAATGAAAGAATAGATTAATTACACGGTGAAACTGATAAAGTACTTTGAGGGAAAAAAATAGTCTCTATAAAAAGCAAAGCTGAAATATACTTCATCAATATTTTTACCTAATTCTGAATTCATTCAATTCAGCTAACTTAGCTTAAGATTTTAAGCCATTCTACTACTGTTTGAGTCATGATTTTATATTGGAATTTAAAAATAAATAAAACTTGCTTGTATTATTCCATACTGTTAGAATAAGTTATTAACTATAATAACTTTCTTAAAGTGTTGGATTTTTGCCTTAGCTCTGATACCAACTGTAAATTCTTCCAGAAGTCATAAAGACCACTGAGCTGCAGTTTATTTATCTGTAAAGTAAGAAGAATAGACCAATTAGTTTAAGCAACTTTCTAATATGTTAATATTACCCTGGGCTGGGGAAAGGGATGGATTTTATTCAACATTTTTAGACAAAGGAGAGGAAAGTAAACTCAATAAAAATCAGTGAACTGTACACACCCCTCCCCCCCCCCCCCAAATAAAGCTTGTTAGGTTGTATGTGAGCATTTGAGAGCAAGTTCTATTTCCTTATAGATAAATGCAAGAAGGAGAATGCTTCAGTGGACAGGTACAACCTTCTTTCTGTGTGAAGCTGGTCTGTCTTCCCTCATTAGAAGGTAAACTCATGAACAGCAGGAGATTTTTGTTTCTTTTTTTCACTGTTATGTATCTCTATTCCTGAAATTTGCAAAACCCATAGTAAGTGCTTAACAAATGTGTGCTCAGTGAATGAATGACTGCATGGCTGAAGATATATGGCAATGTTATCCTTTTTAAAAAAGAGTGCAATTGGCAAATAAAGTCAGTAGATTATTTTAATCAGAACTTCATTTGCTAGAAACATTGCCCAGGTCCTGAGGAGGTTATATGTATATAAATGTTTTCTATTGGCACTATATTCACATTCCTAAAAATCTCACCATGTTTTCAAATCCTAAAAAGGCAAGCATCCTGGCTTATTTTGTAGTCTGTTTTTATAAAAGCATGATAATTTCTATCAATATAGACAAGCATTTCTAAACACGGTATTATTTTTCAATAGCAAGTTTAAATATACAGATATATAGCGACTGCATTTTAATATAAAACTCGATAAGGAAACTACTGTCATGGTAATAAATGATATTTCAAATGGAGATTGATCGGTCCTGCCAAAGGCAATAGAATCTGCTTTGTCTTGCTCAGCAGCCCCTGAGCTGCACGTCCCCAGCTCCCCCCTCAGAGCCAGGTGCTGCCTGGGAAAGAGCTGGGGGGAGGTTGCTGAGTTCATGGGGCCAATTGCCTTAGATTAAATAACCTCCAAATGGCCAGATATGGTTAACGTGCCAACTCTATCTAGACAGGCTGTATTTACATTGTTACTGGGAAACGTTGAAGACATTTTCACGCTCAGCAGGCTAAAGGAATAAAAAAGCAATCTTAAACCTAGACACTCATTATTACATTACAGTCTGATAACTAACACATAAAAAAAAGTATCTGTCTTCCCTGCTGGGGTAGAGTTGCTCTTCACTTCTGAGTATATTCTTCCGGAAAGCCAACAAATGGAAGGTTCATCTAAAAAATATTTAGGAATGTTAAAGATATTAATATGAAACTATTTGGACTAAAATATAAAAATTGGGTGTCAGGCATGGAGGTTGCTCGATGTTGATTCAATTTGCTGTATAGCAAGTCTCATTAGACCATCATGCAGCCACTTTCCTTAAGATCTGCAGTTTGCAATTAGCTATCCAGTTACAGTAATGTATATACTTTTCTATATAGAGACAAAAATATGTAGTTATATTTAGTCTTTTTAAATTTGTAAACAATGAATACAGTTATGTCCGTTCTGGACAAAATTTTACAAATCTAAGTTATAGGTCCCTTTTGCTAACTTTCTATATTGATGGTATAGAAAAATATCCACTAGCCTTCTTACCCTCTTTCAATGGTATTTTGTAGGAAAATTTAAGAGATAAAGGAATTGTGAAGTGTGACATTGGGAATCACAAATGTGAGCACCTAAGAAAACCAAATCATTGCAATGACTCACATTACCCAACAGATGTCTTCTTTTATTTGGATTCTTCCTGAGTAAACTATTCTTGACCCAAACAGTAGTCGGCACTTTCCTTCTTTGGGGCCTATTCAATCTTTCGCTGAATTGCAGCTAATCAAAAGTGCAAAATTGAGTTTATAAAATAATTTTTGTACTTAGTCCGGTACATAGATTCCTTTCAGGGCCCAGAGTTTAAGAATGGGCCCTGGGTGCTAAAAAGCCAATTAACATAGGGATTTGCATGGATAAACACTGAACAGCCATGTGAAATTCTTATCAAATACATTGAAACAACCCAAAGCAGGAGCTAGTATTAGTTCCACACAATCTTTTAACCTAGTGATTGTGGAATGAATAAACTCTAGGGATGTTTAACATTGTTTTTTATCCAACAATTAAAGGATGATTACTTGTGCTTGTTTATCTTCTTTTTGATCATAGGCCCAGATTCATAAGTAAATTCTCACACTTTATACTATAAGACCTTTGGGGAAGAAATCCCCCCTGCTTAAGCTGTGCAGATCAAGATAAAAACCCATAGTCACATATCCCAGGAAACGAGAAACACCAATCAGAAAGGATATATGCACCCCTATGTTCATAGCAGCACAATTCACCATAGCTAAGACCTGGAAACAGCCTAAGTGCCCATCTGTAGATGAATGGATTAGAAAACTATGGTACATCTACACGATGGAATACTATGCTGCTGTAAAAAAGAAGGAACTCTTACCATTTGCAACAGCATGGATGGAACTGGAGAGCACTATGCTAAGTGAAATAAGCCAGTCAATGAAGGAAAAATACCACATGATCTCACTCATTTCTGGATAATAAAGACCATTATAAACTTATGAACAAAAATAGACACAGAGGCAGAGCTGCCTCAAACAGACTGTCAAACTATAGCAGGAAGGCTGGGGAGGGTGGGAGGGCAGGAGGGGGGTGGGTAAGAGATCAACCAAAGGACTTGTATGCATGCATATAAGCATAACCAATGGACATAAGACACTGGGGGGTAAGGGAGGCCAGGGGATTGTCAAGGGTGGGGGCGGGGGGGGGGAAAGGAGACATATGTATGTAATACTCTTTGTAATACTTTAAGCAATAATAAAAAATAAATAAATTAATTAATTAAAAGATTGTTTTCAAAAGCGAAAAAAACAAACAAAAAACCAAACCAAACAAAACAAACAAAAAAAACCCATAGTCATGATCTTATTTTATTTTTTATTATTATTACTTACTGAAATATGGATGTAGTCCTGTAGTTATTTGAGTTGCCCTGTTACTTTAACCAGCTGGAAGCTTTTCTGTTTTGCAATTGTCTGATGATTGATTGAAAAACTACCCACTTCTTAAGAAGGATTATTGAATTAGTGGCAGTCCTCTGATTGCTCTATTTTAAATAATGTTTAATTAAAAAGTTAATTCCAACTATTTGGGAAGTGGGTGGGATATCAGTTTCAATTATCTAATAGTTAGTGGGAGACAGAAACTAAAAATAATTAAAATATAGCTAATTTTAAATGATTGATGAGCCTATGAGAAATCTAGACTTGATTACCAGAAGTGTATATTTAGTCTTAAGGCTACATTTTCAAAATGGCCCTGAGACACTAAGCCCACAGTGAGGATGGTACCCATCGCAGGACCTGGGAGTCAGACCCATCATGCTGTGCTGCACGGTTTGCTCTGTGCAGCCCTATTGGCAGAGCTTAACCTGGAAAAGTAAGGCCTCCCTGGGGCACAGCACAGTCACATGTTCGGTCCTCTGACACTCAGCTAGGAGGCAATGTGGCTTCTTTGTTCCCCTGTAAGTGCTTTGAGCTTTTTCCCCAGCCCCATGCCTCCAGGCCAGGAGGAGAGAAAGCAGATTGAGTGCAATGCAGTCCCCAATCTTTAACTGAAGGGCCTGGCACCAACTTTACCATAGGGTTAATAAAAACAATCTCCTACAAAATTATTGGCACTATAATCGAACCTATCTATATTGATGATTTTAAAAATATTTTTACTTTAAAATTATATTTAAATCTGTTAGTATTATCTGCTTAGTATATTTTGTAGATGAATTTGGGAAATGATAAAGGTTCTCAATTATATTTTAAAATAGTAGTCTAAAATTTCTGATTTCTGCAAAGGGAGAATGGCTATATTGGAACAACCCTCTGAAGATAATAACAAACAACTCTGGAGATTATATATATATATATATATATATATATATATATATATATATATATATATATATATATGGTTTTTTTCCACACACACGCACACACAATATCCAGTGGAAGCATGAATTATGGCTGACTACTCATGAGAAACAGTGGAGGACAGAGGATAATAGGATAGTAGGATGTGTCTTTAAAGTGGAGGAAAATATTACACATTAATTGAGAATTCTACATAAAGCAAAATATGATTTTGAAATACAGACTTTTAAGGCAAAGTCTAAAAATTTCATTGCCAGCAGAACTTCACTATAAGAAATGATAATGGAGGTTTTTCAAGCTGAAGGAAAATGACATCAGATGGAAATGCAGATCTTAGTTATCTAAAAGAAATTAAATATTTAAAGCAAAGTATTTATATTAAAATATGGAGTTTACAGCATATACTTTATAACAAAAGAAAAAATAGGTAGGTAAAATCATGACAGTAGCAAAAAATAAGTGGGTATATTAAATTATAACTTGCAAGATTTTATAGTCTATCTGAAATAATACTTACTGGTTTAAATAGGCATTGATAAATCACCATTGCATATTTTAATTCTTACAATAACCATTAAAAATCAAGGTAAAGCTAAAAAGCCAGTAGAGGTATTGAACTGGAATATTAATGGCAATAGACTAATTCTAATAGTGAGAGAAGACAGGAAGAGATGAACATAGGAATAAAAACCAGATGAGACAAAAAGAAAATAAATTGCAAAGCTGTAGAACTATATCCAGCTGTATCAATAATTGCCTTCAATATAAATAAATACTCCAATTAAAGGGCTAGATTGGGAGATCATATAAAAAAACAAAATGCAACTATATGCTGAAGACAAACATCCCTTTAAATATTAAGTCACAGATGAAGGAATGTATAAGGATGGAAAAAATATATACCATGCAAAAGTAAGAAAAAAAGAGGTTGGTGTAATCATGTTAATATCAAGATTAGGAGTACTACCAGTGATAATAAAGGATATTTTTTAAATATTAAAAGATTAATTTTATCAATAGCATATAAGTAAGACTAAATCTGAGACCTAAATGTGAAAGTTAAAACTGTGGAGCTGCTGGAAGAAATTATGGGAAGATACTTTTAAGGCTCTGATGTAGGCAATGATTTTGAGGTGACAAAAGTATTCGACATAAAAGTAAAATATTGATAAATTGGATAGGTAGGAAAATAATAGTAAAACCACTCCAATTAATATATGATGTATAAAAGTAAGAATATAAGTAATTTTCTTGTACTTATAGATACCAAAATAAATGGGGGAAATGTAATAGATATGATGCTAAAACATGCAATAGTAACAATTTTCAGTAATAAAGCTCCTATCATATTCAAAATTAATTTAATAAGTCTATGTGGAAGTAAATATTTAATTTAATTGATCTAGGTAATGGCATAAAGTATGAATATATTCAAATAATGAAGTTGGCCCAGCCAACGTGGTCAATCAACCTATGAATCAGGAAATCACAGTTCAATTCCCGGCGAGGCCACATGACTGGGTTTTAGGCTCAATCCTCAGTGTGGGGCATGCAGGAGGTAGCCAACAAATGACTCTCTCTCATCATTGATGTTTCTGTCTCTCTCTTCCTCTCCTTTCTTCTCTGAAATCAATAAAAAAAATATTTTAAAAAATGAAGTCATAGGTATCTCTAAGAAGTGCACACCTCAAGTAATTAGACTTCAAGTCCTGTAGATTTATCTCTCACTTTCTGATCTGTTCTCAATCTTTCCCATGCTGTTTCTCATTCCTTAGTTCAGCAAAGTCACTGTCCAAAAACACAGAGGCCTGAATATAGGGACCCTCTTCTTCCCAGAGGTTTGCTTCTTGAGAGCCTAAGGCTCCTGATTCAGTTAGAGAACTGAGTGGGAGAACATCCTTTTCACAGAAACCTCAGGCAGCAGCTAATCCGGAGGATCTAACAATTCCATCCAGAGTGCACCCAGGAGCTCATGCTGCCTTCGGATTCTTAAGCAGAATATAAATATACTAGAGGTCCGGTGCACAAAAATTTGTGCACTCGGGGGGAAGGGGAGGTCCCTCAGCCTGGCCTGTGCCCTCTCACAGTCTGGGACCCCTCGGGAGATAACGACCTGCTGCCTTAGGCCTGCTCCCGGGTGGCAGAGGGCAGGCCCAATCCCTAGGTGCAGCCCCTGGTCGGGCTCAGAACAGGGCAGATTGGGGAGTTGGGGCGCCGCCCCCTGTCATGCACAGAGCAGGGCGGATTGGGAGGTTTCGATGCCACCCTCAGTCACACTCAAGGTAGGGCAGATTGAGGGGTTGGGGCACCGCCCCTGTCACACTCTGGCAGGGTCGATGGGGAGGTTGCATTGCCACCCCCTGTCACGCACAGAGCAGGGCCAATCCGGGGGTTGAGGGGCTCCCCCCTGTCACTCAGAGAGTAGGACCGATAGGGGAGTTGGGGCACCGCCCACTGTCACACTCAGAGCAGGGTGGATCAGGGGGTTGGGGCGCCGCCCTCTATCACCCACAGAGCAGGGCCGATCAGGGGGTAGGGGTGCCGCCACTCTCACAATCAGGGCAGGGCTGATGGGGAGGTTATGGCTCTACCCTGTCACACACAGAGCAGGGCCTGTTGGGGGGGGGATTGGGGTGCCGTACCCTGTCACACACAGAGCCGCAGGGCGATCAGAGGTTGGGGAGCTCCTCTGTATCAGGCACAGAGCAGGGCTGATCAGGAGGTTGGGGCGCCTTCCCCTGTCACAAACAGCAGGGCGGTTAGGGAGGTTGTGGCCCCACCCCCTGTCACACACAGAGCCGCAGGGTGATCAGGGGGTTTGGGCACTGCCCCCTGTCATGCTAATCCCGGTGCCAGGAGGCCTCTCGGCTCCGCTGATCCCGGTGCTGGGAGGCATATTTCCCTTTTACTACATAGGGTAGAGGCCTGGTGCATGGGTGGGGCTGGCTGGTTTGCCCTGAAGGGTGTCCTGGATCAGGGTGGGGGTCCCCACTGGGGTGCCTGGCCAGTCTGGGTGAGGGGCTGAGGGCTGTTTTCAGGCTGGCGGGTGAAGGAAGCTTCCAACTGCTCCTTTTTTTCTTTTCTTTTTTTTAATTCTGGGCCAGCTTTAGCTCTGAGGCTCCAGCTCTTAGGCCTCCGCTGCTGAAAGTAGGTATCTGGTTTGTTTCGGTTCGAAACAATGTATAACTCCAGCTCTGACTCCAGCTCTGAGATCCCAGCTCGCTGAAAACTGGTTTCTGGGGTTTTGTTTACCTTCTATATTCGTTACAATGTTTTTTAAACCTCAGGCTCAGAGGCTTTCAGCGGCAGGCGGGAACGTTGGAGTCCTCCGTCACTGAAGCAAGCAAGCCTCATGTTTGTTTCAAGCTGCCTGGCTGCTGGCGGCCATCTTGGCTGACAGTTAATTTGCATATCTCCCTGATTAGCCAATGGGAAGGGTAGCAGTCGTATGCCAATTACCATGTTTCTCTTTTATTAGATTAGATAATAAATTGGCATAATTACCCATGACTGTCCATTCATCATGCTTTCCTGGAAGACACACACACAGGAGTGATCTTCCCCCATTCATTCTTTAAAAAAGGTACAGGTTTATCATGGCTCTTCCAGATCATTCTTCTATGGTTGATTTTATTGAAGACCTTTTCAGAAATGCACCGGTGAACCTGGAGGTATAACTACTTTGGGGTCTATGTGCTCATCCTATACCCTGTGACAATTCTTTTCATGTTTATGTGCAAATGCATTTCATGTCAACCTAAATCATACATGAAATATACCTCTGACCCTTTGTCTTTAAATAATATGATTTTTGAATGTCATAGAAGTTTAAAATTTGAAAGACCGAGCAATTGATCTTATAACAGCTATCATATGAGATTTTTAACAGCCTGTTCTAGGTCACCTGAGTATAGCTGTGTGGCCCATTATAATCACTCAGTTCACTTCATGTGATTTAGAGAACTCCAAGGTCAGCATATACTCCACAACCACTAAAATGATCGTAATTCATCTTCTTGGAATGGTGTGTCTAGTTTTATAACCCGAATTAGAAAAAACACAGGGAACTTAGTGCCCAAGTAAGGCAATAAAAATCACTACATATTGGACAATGAACAGTCTCTTTATATGTAAGCCATCATTAATTGTTTAATTATTTGGATTTGACCTTACTATTTTAAATTTAAGAACACTTTTTTTCACCATTTCTTTTATGACAAAAATAATACATACTTGGGAAAGTGGTGTTATAAAGAAAGAATAGAAAAAAAAGAAAGAATAGAATATAGAAAGAAAGGAGAGAGTGGAGATATCCTGAGAAAACTGGGTAGGACTGAAAGAGGTGACAAAATTAAAACGGGCAATGGTACAGAGAATGTGTGTTCCCAAGAAGAGATGGCCCAAGCTGGAGAGCTGCAAGAGAACAGCTCAAGTGATGAAGAATCGTGTATGATCTCCTTTGGGGCAATGTGGAGGCTGCGGCAATGGCAGTGGGAGGTGGCAGACGTGGGTTCCTGCGACTCTGGAGAAGAAGGATGAGCAGTGGAAGATCATGGGCGCTGGAGTTAAGAAAACCTAGACCCCATACTGGCTACTTGACTATTTGTGCAGGCTTGGTCAATGCCTTCATCCCTCTGGACTCAGTGGTAAAAGGACAAGCTTGGTCACACCAAGTCCCTGGTTGTGATGATTTAAATAAGTTAATGTGTACTTGAAGGTTGTTTGCTTATTTGACCTCCTCTCTTGCCTCTTTCATCAGAGGAACATAGAGAATGCATTAGGCATGCACAAGACTTTGAGGCTACTGTTCTAATGCACCAACCACATCCTCTGCAGAGTGAGGAGGACCCAGGGTCATTGCCATGAGTATTTAGAGCCAACTGCCACATGGATCCCCGTTTCTAAACTTGTTGGAACCTGCCACCAAGATGGAAATGCATCACCTTGGAAATGAAAGAAAAAAGAATGTGTGTGATAAGAATCGAGGCCTTTTAGTCTGCAATCCAAAGATGGCTTTTAGCACATTACATTACAAATATGTTTATTCCTTTCTACTTTTAAATTATCTCAGTCATGTAAGGCAACCCAAATCCTTTTAACACATAAAAGTTATTTTAAAAGTGTACTGTCATTTCCTGCTGAAAGGAAATGGTAAAATGCTACTATAATAAAATGAGAAGGAAACACATTTGAGCTATGTCTACAAGGCAAAAAATGTATACATTTTGTGTATTTCCTGAAGTAGACACAGAATTGGATGTGCTCTCCTGAATAAGTAAGCTACATAAATTAATGCAGTTCCCACCATTAAAAGAATTGACTCTGCATCAAAATGAATGAGGAATTGGATTTAAAAAAACTTCAGGAAGCAGGTGAAAAATCTTTAATTCATCTTTCCATTTCTCCCACCATTTGATGGGACTTTCATAGGAATCTGAGTTTGGGGAGGTTTAGAGACTTAGTGGGAGCGGACAATGGATGAGTTATTTTGGGCGTGGGTATTCTGGAAAGTGGGAAATGGCAAAGGCACATCTTTTTTGTTTGATAAAGATATCACTGGCCTTTACATCATAATTATATACTAAATGTCAGCACAGTTTTTGATATTTGTGCAAGTAGCATTTTGATGATTTTTATACTATTATCTTTTAGAATTTTACTAAATAATTTAGTAAATTTTAGTTTTGTACAATGAATTTCTGTTGCATTATTTATAAAATAAGGAATTATATATTTGTTGAAAATTTGAACAATTCACCAGCTACATTTTTAATACCTTTCTTCCGCATGTATTAGACTATTCTTGTTCTCAGCTCCTTCTTTGGTCTATGACATTCATTTATGTTTTCCACAAAGTGAGAGAGCAGCTTCCTCAGCAGGTGAGAACTCTTGGCAAAAGACACTTCTCCAAAATAATTTAGAGAAGCAACCATTGCCCCTCCAAGGTGGAAAGGACCTGGGTATCAAGTGTTTGGCTGCTATCAAGTGTGTGGCTGGCTTCCCCAAGGGATGCTGCTGTAGGCAGAGCTCACCATTAGTCACCTCCTCTGGCTGGTTTGACATCCAGCAGCACTTGTAGATAAATCATCCTCAGTGAAGTTATCAGAGACTTTGCTGAGGAGACATAGTCTGCCTGTCAATCAGTGCACTCTGTGGGAACTGGCTTAGATCTGGGAATAAAAATCTGCAACAACTTCCAATGGCAAATAACTTAACCCAGATTTCCTACAAAGAGAGCCAGATGCTAGGGGAATATGGGGGAGGTGTGGGTGCAAGCCCAAGTGGGAGAGTGAGAAGAAAAAGTGAGGTAAGGAAAGCAATGAAGCAATGCAATATAGGTATGGTCACTGGAAGGACATCACTAAACTAGTTATAAGGAAAAACCAGACCTCAAGTTGTCCACAGAAGGAAGAAAGTGGTGGTGGTGGTGCTGCCGGTGGGGTGTGGTGAGGGATTAACCAGAGAAAGTTCTTCCCACTTCCCTTTTCTCTTCGTTCAAGATTCACTCCATGGAGAATTAACTGTCCCACAGTCCCAGGTTGTCCTTCAGTGACTTCCACCCTCATCCTTACGTCTTTCATATCACACTGCAAGTCTTACAGTTATTTTGCAATTATTCCTTTAATATCCTCCCAAATGCCTGCCACAAAACCAGTGATTCTTAAACTTTTATGACCTATTAGGGAGGTACACATAAAATCAATTTAGTGAATGGTGACAGACACTTTTAATAAAATTAGAAGACACTAAAAGAGAATAGAAAGCTTAAGAGTGCATTACACTTTGTAAAAATAAGTATTGTTTTGTACAATGTTAACCCCTGTTTTCTATATATAAGTGTGGTCTGTGTGTCTATTCGTGTGTGTGTGTGTGTGTGTGTGTGTGGTGTCGTGATGTAAAAGGTATTTCTGATTCTGCATTGGAGAGCAAATAAATTTGAAAGCCATTCTACTAAGTTGTAGACTCCATCTTTTTAAAAATATATATTTTATTGATTTTTTACAGAGAGGAAGGGAGTGGGATAGAGAGTTAGAACCATCGATCAGCTGCCTCCTGTACACCCCTTACTGGGGATGTGCCCGCAACTAAGATACATGCCCTTAACCGGAATCAAACCTGGGACCTTTCAGTCCACAGGCCGATGCTCTATCTACTGAGCCAAACCAGTTAGGGCTAGACTCCATCTTTTACTGGATGTGTAACTTTAGGCACAATCTTTGTCTCTGCCAAAATGTCTTCTTTATGGAGTAATTGCGAGGTTTAAGTGCTTGGACAAATGCCTGGTGCCCTTGGAAGTACTGTCTGAGTGTTATGCAGTATTCTGTTTATTTGCAATTATATATTTTGTTCAATACTTTAACCTCGGTAACTAATATGTGTCTGAAACAACCTAACTTTCAACCATTATTGGTTGAGTAAACAGCAAGGACCCTGTGTCATAAGCCATCTTATATCTACTTATAGGTGTGGGAATGAGGCTTGTGGGGATTCAGCACATTTTTGTTAGTAAGTGCCAGAGAGGTTCTCAGGGTGTTTTACTGCCAGAAAAGCTCTCATTCTTAGTGCTTCACCACACTGCGTCTTACTGAAGGCCACTCTGGGCCAGTATCTATTTATTTATGTGTTTGGCAATCTCTAAGTATTACATAAGTAAGAGGAACCTAAGGCAATGAGTGGGAACATCTTTACTCACAAATGAAATCCAGCAATACCCAAACATTTCCTCATCTTTTTTTTTTTCTTCAGAGCAATGCTTCTTTTGAGGCCAAACCACTGGCAGCTGCAGGAGTTGCCAATGTGCCTGAACTGGGCATAACTGAATTGTTGTTTTATTCCAAAAATCTTCCTCAGCTAATTAAAGAGGGACCTAAGTGAGGGTGGTGTGAACTATTAGCACGCTATCAGACACTCTACTTCAGAAGGACATATTAAATGTCTACTCTTCCAAAGACAAGAGTAGTGTTCTGATTCCATTATCACTGAAAATAGGTTAATGGTTTATTTCCTGTTTTGACTGTGGCTGACCCAGGGATGATCACTCACATGTAACACCCAGCTTTGTTCCCAGGCCAGCTCAAAGGATAGGGACCCTACGCCATGTTATTGGCGTTGCTTCCTTTATATGTAAAGAAAGGGCTGACAGAAGTTGCATGAAGGCAGATTTAAGGAAGTTGAGTTAGCCCATGAAAGCTATAACTATGAAGTAGGCTGTCTCACAGAGTGTTGGATGTCCATCACCTAAGGTATTCAGCTGATGGCCAGGTGGCCATTTCCATCAGTAAGATTTGTGTCAGGGGTTTCCACAGAGACTGGGATTCTGAAGTTCCTCTCTCCTCACAGTTCTCAGCAATGTCACTGTCCTCATCTTGACATAGGCCATCACCTTGCAGGCGTAGGTTTCTTCCCATTACTGTGTCTTTAATCTGATGCATCAGATGCATCATTGCATTTTATCTGTTTCTTGGGTCCACAGTTCTAGGCTTTCTTTATTCATCAATATGTGAGAATGTGCCTGTCCATTTCAGTTCTAGGGAAGAAAATGGCTACGGATATTGAAATATACCAGCCTTTCAGGGCACATGGAAACATGAGCTTACAATGTACTTATATACCAGAGTGGCCACTACCATTTTGTGTGGGAATAATTATTATATCTTAGATTTTCCTTTTTAGAATGAAGTTAAAGTTGAATTGCACGAAGTGTTAGGAGCATTTTAAAAGATTTTCAGAGGTATGAAGAATATGACTTTGAACATGTGAGTCTGGGAAAAGCATATAATTTTTGCAAGATGGTGATTTCAAATGAAAAGGTAAAGTAGTTATTTTATGTAGGAGTGGCATTTACTTTACAGAAACCCATGTGTATGCAGGCTGGTTTACTTTTCTCAAGTTTCCCATGCACTGAGAAAAACAAACAAGTTTTTAAAAATAAAATATCCATTTATTTCATTGAATACAGATACAGTCTTTAAGCAAATTTCATAAGTCATTCAGTATTTGTTTAATAAATAAATCCATAATGAGAATATTGTTGCCTCTATTTTTAAATTTTTGGAGAATGGGAAAGATGGATGGATGATTGACATGAATTTTTAAATCTTCCTTAAAATATTCAAACTATTTTAGAACCCATGAGTTGATTTGAATCTTATTTGATTTTTCTTTTCAAAAAAAAAAAATTGTCAGAGAAGAGAATGAAAGAAGAAAAAATAAAACTGTTTTCTTCTGAGAGCAGATATTTGAGAGAGGAAAATTTTCAGTCCTGTCTGTTTTTATCTACTCAGAGTTAACACTAACATGTTATTTTGGCCTTAGCCAGTCTTGCTCAGTGGATAGAATGTCGGCCTGCAGACTAAAGAGCCCCAGGTTTGATTCTGATTAAGGGCATGCACTTTGGTTGCAGACTCCTCCCGGGTTTGGGCCCTGGTCAGGGCTCATGCAAGAGGCAACAAATCTATATGTTAAATAGATGAATAGAGAAAATGATGATTCTGAGTATCTAAAGAAGGAGTTGTTGTTATTGTTCAACTTGATATAGCACCCTCCTCAGAATCGACACAGAAATTGGTTTCTGTGCAAGTTAATTTTAGAAGATGCTAAATTAATTGTCCAAGTATGGTTTAAACTACTTGAGCAATGGTTGATGTGGTTTATAGCTATCAATTTTTAGCACATAAGAAATGAAAACAGAAAATTTTAAAATATGTATTTCTATATAACATTAAGTTCATTGCATGTGTATATAAATAACATTTCATGAAAAGTATATGTTCCCAAAGCAAAATAAAATAGTGAGATGAGTGACATTGTTTTACACTCTTGCAAGTTTATTTAATGCCTTTTTAAATGAAAGACAACTGGATTTTCATCTGCTTCAACGTTCAGTCTGTTATGACATGTCATTTTCGTTGAAATACATAAAGATAATCTGGCTTAATATAGATATACAGCTGGAAAAGGGAGAAATGTTTGAGTAGTCTTCTCTGGTATTTGTGTATACTCTTTGTTATTGCACCAGACTAAAAGAGTGGTGGTTCCTTGGAGGTTAACTCTAATGTGATATCGAGCCATAACAATGAAATTCCCATGCTCTGCACACTCAGGAGAAAATGAGAAAGAGAAGGCAAATAATAAGTAATGATTTTGGATCCCCCACACCCCCCCCTGCTTTATTGAGATACTAGAGGCCCAGGGTCCCTCAGCCTGGCCTGCGTCCTCTCCCAATCGGGGACCCCTCGGGGGAAGCTGGCAGTCCAACATCCCCTGAGGGCAGACGGCCAGTGAGGAGAAAAAGCCCTGGCCGGTGCCGCTCCTGCTCACCCCAGCCCCACTGCACCTGCAGCCTCCGCATCGGTAGCCAGCTGTGAGCCTGGCGTTTGGCGCCCATTGGTCAGCTGAGCACCACTCCTGCTGTGGGACCACCAGGAGTGGACCACCACGGGGCAGCTCCTGCATTGAGCGTCTGCCCCTTGGTGGTCAGTATGCATCATAGCGACTGGTTAAACAGTCGACCGGTCGAACGGTCGCTTCAGATTTTACATATATAGATGATCAATATATAACATGTAACTTTAAGGTACAATGTGATGGTGAATATATATATTGTGAAATGATCACCTCAATAAGGTTAGTTAACACCTTCATCACCTCACATCGTTACAATTGCCGGTTTTATTGTGATGAGAAATTGTAAGATCTACTGTCTTAGCAACATTCAAACACACAATATAGTAATGTTAGCTGTAGTCATCATACTGTACATGACATCCCCAGAAGTTATTCATTTTATGGCTAGAAGTTTGTGTTTTTTGACCACCTCCACTCATTTCCTCACTCTCTGCCCCTGACTACCATCAATCTACTTTATGTTTCTATGAGTTTGCTTTTTAGATTCTATATATAAGTGAGATCATACACTTTAGATTCTATATATAAGTGAGATCATACACTTTCTGCAGAAACTATAGGTTTAGGGGTTGCTTCTCAGTGCCTTGCCTGGTGCAAGGGTGATGTGGTCAGGGTAGACCCACCCCATTACCCTTCGCATGTGGTCCTTCTCCATCTCTGTGGTCCACAGGGTGCTTCAGCCTCATCATCTTCCCCAGGTGCTGAGATTTTTTCCAATGATGTCTGAATATGGATAAATGTTCATTGGTCTTCTTGCGAGGGAGCTGAATTTTAAAATGACCTGTGTTTCCATCTTGATGATGTCACACTCTGATTTGGGATTCTGTATTAGAAAAGTTTTGACCTTGCAGATCTCCCAGAAGGCTTTTCCCATATTGCACTTTTAGAATTGTTGTTTTACCATTTTGGTGTAGTTGTTTGGAAGGTATGTCTAGGAAAGAGAGATTTTTAAAAATCATAAATAGCCTGCCAATCCCAGCAGGGTTTTTTTTGACATAATAAAAAATACCAAAATTGATATAGAAAAATAACAAATTCAGAATAACCAAGGCAACCTTGAAAAAGAAGAGTAAGTTTAGAGACATATACTCTTCATTTTAAGGCTTACTATAAAACTATCCTATAATCAAGACAATATGATTCAGGCATAAGGATAAACAGATCTATGCAATTGAATAGAGTCCATAATTAGATCTGCATATATCCCTCAAAATTCATTTTGGCAAATGTGCTGATGAAATTCAATGGGAAAGAAAAGTCTTTTCAACAAATGATGCTAGACAACTACATATCTGTATGCAAAATATTGAACCTTAATTTATACTTATCATAAAAGTTAATAGACACTGATAGATTTCAGACAAAATTTAAAAGCTAAAATTATAAAGCCTGTTTTTTTTTTTAAAAAAATGAATATCTTTGTGACCTGCATAGTCAAATATTTCTTAGAGAGATTGCAAAAGCACAACCCTAACAGAAATATAAAACAAAACAAAAGCATAAACTGGATTTCATCAAAGTTGAAATATCTCCTCTTCAAAAGACTTTTAAAAAATAAAAAAGGCAGCCCTAACTGGTTTGGCTCAGTGGACAGAGCATCGGCCTGCGGACTGAAGGGTCCCAGGTTCGATTCCGCTCGAGGGCATGTACCTTGGATGCGGGCACATCCCCAGTAGGAGGTGTGTAGGAGGCAGTTGATCGATGTTTCTCTCTCATCGATGTTTCTAACTCTCTGTCCCTCTCCCTTCCTCTCTGTAAAAAATCAATAAAATATATTTTAAAAATAAATAAAAAATAAAAAAGGCAAATCACTGTCTAGAGAAATATTGCCAATCTCAATATATATAACAAAAACTTGAATACAATTTATATAAAGAACTAATATATATCAAAAACAAAAGACAAGTAATCCAATTAAAAATTGTCAAAGACTTGGATAGATACTTCACAGATAAGAACATAAGAATGGCCAATAAAAGATGTGGGAAATTGTTTACTACTGTTGGTTATTAGGGAAATGCAAATTAAAACCAGAGTGAGGTATCACTAAACAGCCACTAGAGCAATTTAAACTTAAATGATTCCAATAACAAATGCTGGAGACAATGAGGAGTGACTGGATATCTGACCCTTTCAGGTAGGAGTGCCAAATGGTACAACCAGTGTGCAAAACTATGAGGTCTTTTCTTATAAAAATTAAATGTACACCTATTTTATGATCCAGCAGTTCCACTCCAAGATATTTTTCCAGCAGAAATAAAAATATATATCCCCACACATATTTGTACAATAGTGTTTACTGTAGCATTATTCATAATTTTAAACAATCCAAATATCTATCAATAAAAGAATGAATAAATTGTGGTGTATTCATACAATGGAATATTACTCAGAAGTAGAAATGGACTGTTGATGCACATACATAGATGAATGTAAAAATTATCATGTTGTGTGAAGGAAACCAGACATGAATATGAACTATATACTCATTTTTATGAAGTTCAAGAACTAATTTGTTGGACTATAACTCAGCATGGCAGTCTTAGTGCAGGGAGGGAAATATACTATTCAAAGCCATAAAGGAACATCTAGGCTAAAGCCAATGATCTATGTCTTGATTGGATTTGGTTCCATGGGTACATACATTTCTAAAAACCCATCACAGAGTACAGTTAAGATATCCACATTTTACTCTATGTAATTATACCTCAAAAGAAGTATAAAAATACCCTAGTTGTCATCATCACTGTTAGGAATATTTTCTTGGTTTATTAAATGAGACTTTAAATCAAATATGCATCTTGATTGCATTATGAATATGAAACATGTTGATTACCAATTCATATTCATTTGGAAACCTAGAGGCAGAAGCAAAACTACCATGCGTGACAGGAAGATGGACATACCCATCCTTCAAGTATTTCAGTTTTCAATCTCTTGTCTATTAACATGGTAATTGCCTTTAATGACTTTGTTCTCCACAGTGTAATCAGACAGGAAACTTTAGATGGAAAATGCATAAATTATTCTAACTTCTGCCAGGAAAAGAATCCAAGACTTTAATCAACTTCTGTGCATTTTATTCATCATGTTAGGAAGTTTTCTTTATATTCATATTTAACTGACAGGTCATCTGTCTGGAAAGTACAGTCCTTGTTCAGTGCCCCCATCAATACAATCATGTCCCAAATGCAGAGGACATATGACATTCCTGTTCAAAAAGGACCAATGATGCTATGGAATGCTGTAAAAACTCATTTGTCTCTCTCTGCTGTTTTTACATATTATCTCTTAAAAATATCAACACCATCTATGGCAATAACATATATAATTCCTTTCAGTTTATGAATCATTATGCACAAAGCAAACATCTGGGAAGAAGGTAGGGGAGGTGTCATTGCCCCCATTCTACAGAGAAATTAATTCAAGTTCATGACATTTAGGCTCATTTATTGTTATATTAATAAATTTGGGTCATGTTTTATGCCTGTTGTAAACAAAAATAAAATTTGCCTTTGTTCCCGAAGCTCTCTAAATTGAGCTTCCCTTACTTCTTGCAAAACCTAGGGTCCACTCTGAGTTTTTGATGCAGCAAGGAGTCTCTGCATTTAAATCATCCATCTGACACAGTGATCCTGGCCAGGTAGCAGGTGGGTGATCTGGATGGAGCCAAGGTAGAAAACAGCAATACATGGTTTTGATGGGTCCACATGCTATGGCATGGTGAGGTAGGCATAAAACAAACCGAATGCCTTTCTTTCCCATTTTGAAACAAGCCACCTCTGTATTGATTTGCAATTTAGCACTTATTGAGTTAAGGAAACACTGAACAGAAGACATTTTATTTGATTCTGAACTATATCATTCTAAATGTTGATTGCAAAATCTCCAACACAGAGTAACTTTAGTGTCCAAATATTCCAGAGAAACTCCGTGAAAAAAAATACAGAGCTAAAAAACAATAATTTGGGTGGTACCAGTTACGATGCAAAGAACTGTCACCAGTTTAGAGTACAGGTTTAGGTGTTGGAAAGAATTGAGTATCATGAAGATGGTTCTTGGTGTGAAGGCTAAACCTCGAACAGCCTAGATCAATAGCCTGGACCTGTAATAGCTCCAGACTTCCTTGTCTGTAAAATGAGGATAATGATATCCTGTCCTGTCTATAACCCATGAGAACCTTCCAGCAAATTGGAAAATAAGAAGAAAACACTTTTGAAGCTGTAAGAGTTCTGTGAACCTAGAGTGTGGTTGCCATGCCTATTCGCCACTATTTCTCAGCTTTTCTCTGAGGTTGGTGATGGGTCTGGATTTGTGTTAGCCTCATCAATCGGCTTACTTTCATACTCTTAAATTCCAGAGCCTTCTCATTATGTATTTATTTAGAGAGCTATTGCTGACCTTTGTTCTTTTAGGGACTTTTATCTTGTCCTTTTGAATGCCTCATTTGTAAGTGTGAATGTCCGTTCTGCCAGGAACAGACTGTGTTTGCCTGTGTATAATTGGAAAAGAGAAAACATATTGTTTCCTTCTCATCCAGAATACTTCATCACAAGTAAAACCCAAACAGCTATCTCAATCCACAAGCTGAGAGTCAGGGTCTGCTGTGCAGGACCCAGGGCTCAGAGGGCATCATCAGAATCATCTGTCTCACTTTCTTCCTCTGCAGCTCTGCTGTCTTTGGCACTGGCTTCATTTTCAGACAAATTTAAGATCTTCCCTAATAGTCTCAGGATGCTGCTCCCAGCTCCAGAATTACAATCTGTCTTGCTCAGTTCAGGCTGCTATAACAAAGCACCACAGGCTTCATGGCTTAGAAGCAATAAAGATTTATGTCTCACAGTTCAGGAGGCTGGAAGTCTGAGATCGGGATGCCCACATGATAGGGTGAGGATCCTCTGCCAGGTCACAGACTTCTCCCTGTATCCTCACATGGTAAAAAGGGCCAGGACGCTCACTGGAGCCTCGTTTATAAGGGCACTAATCCCATTCATGAAAGCTCTACCCTGATGACCTAATCATCTCCCAAAGTGCCCACTTCCAATAACCATCACCTTAGGATTAGGGTTTCAACACATGAATGTTGGGGAGACATAAACATTCAGTACTATCTTATTAGCTATTCAACAACAAAGAAAAGGTCTCTTTCTGATGACACCAATAAAAGTGTGGCAATTAAGTGTCATGGGCTTGGATGGTCTACTGGCTTGGATCCCACACTATACCCCACACCAAGCATGGTGACCAGTGTCAGTGCAGGGCTCTGATTGTCTCAAGTTTGTAAACATGGACAGTAAAAAGAGCCTGAGTCTGTCTCAAGAAAAACCAGGGTGCTGTCAACAGAAGAAGAATTCTGAACACATAAAATCAACACAGGTCCACTTTCCTGAAGCCCAAAGTTTACTCTTGTTTTCTTCATGTGTAGACCACCAAGCTGATGTTCACTGTGGCCCTGTGAATGCCCCATCTGGAGCAAAATGGTGGCTCCCCGTCTTATTAGAAGATGCTACCTTAGTCTCTTTTCTTCCTAAAATGAAGCTTAGAACTTGTGACAGAAATAATTCAATAGAAATTTTTCAAGAAGTTTCTTTCTTTAGCTATTCAGTAGAAAGCATATTTCTTCAACAAAGAGAGTAAAGCAGTAAGTTGCTTTTCAAACTTTGCATGTTTTTATTTCATTTGTTTTTTGTTGTTAATCCTCACCCGAGGATATTTCTCCATTGATTTTTAGGGAGAGTGGAAGAGAGAGGGGAAGGCAGAGAGAAACATCCATGTGAGAGAAACACATAGATTGGTTGCCTCCTGCACAAGCCCTGGCCAGAGCCTGGGCAAGGGAGGAGCCTGCAACCAAGGTACATATCCCTCATCAGAACCAAACCCAGGACCCTTTGGTCTGTAGGCTGATGCTGCTGAGCCAAACCAGCTAGGGCTGCATGTTTTCATTTTGATTGATGTTTTAGTTTCCTATGGTTGCTGTAACAAATTACCACCAATGCAAGTAGCTTAAAACATCATAGACATATTATTACCCCACAGTTCTGGAGGTTGGAAGTCTGACATGGGTCTTACATGGCTAAAACCAAGGAGTCAGCAGGCTGAATTCCCTCTGGAGGCTTTAGGGAGGGGGAATCAAGTCCCTTGTCTAGTCCAAGCAACCTGCATTCCTTGGTTCATGGGCCCTTTCTCCATCTTCAAAGCCAGTAGTGTAGCATCTTGAAATCTCTGCCTCTCAATTTAATAATCCTGCCTTCCTATTATAATGACCTTGTGATTGCATTGGGCCCACCTGGATAATTCAGGATAAAGTTCCCATTTCAAAACACCTAACTTAATCATATCTGCAAAGTCCCTTTGCCATGTAAGATAACATATTCATAGGTGCTGGGCAATATGACATGGATATCTTTGAGAAACCATTTTTCTGTCTATCACAATTGGCTTCAGGTTCTTGGATTCCATGTATACACCTACTTTTCCATGGATATGTCCTAGCATCACCTACATTATTATTTTTTTACTAGTGCCCCAGTGTATGGATTCGTGCACACTGAAAGGAAATTAATTAGAAGGTGGCCAGTGGGGCAGGACTGGGTGAGATGGGCTGGATACGCCCTGGAGTCAACCTCTGCAGTCCCTCCCTGGGGTGGCACTGTGGCTCAAAGGGTGTCTGCAGAGTGAGCGGGGTCTTTCCAGCAGGTGGGATCTGTTGCGGCCAAAGTCAGTCCCTGGTCGCAGAACTCAGTCCCTGATCAGATGCCATATGTTGCGGCCAAACGTAAACTGAGTGGGGGGGTGGGGGTGGGGCTGAAAGGATTAAGGAAAAGACAGACAACAGAATGAAAGCTGGGTCTCGGTGAGACGCTGCCTCCCTGATGAGGAGACAACGACAGTGCCCACAAGCCGCATCTTTATTTTATAGCAGATGTCAAGAGGCAAAGCAGGGGCGTGATCACGTTGTTTACAGCATTCTCGTGAGCTCCAACCCTACTCAACTACATGCACCTGAACTCTAGCACAAGTCACGTGGGGTTATGTGTTTGGGCCATAGGTTCACGCTTACAACCACAGCTGTTGGTTATAATTGTGCTGGGGGGGGGGGGGGGCTGCCCTCCAGCTGGGACTTGCAAGTGGCAATGAGAGGACCCTGTCCTTTCATTAGTCTGAGGCTTGAACCTGGCCAAAACACCGTAACCTCGCCCCACAGGGATCCCTTGACCTGGCCTGCAGGAATTGGGCCAAAACCGGCTCTCTGACATCCCCTGAGGGGTCCTGGATTGTGAGAGGGTGGTTCTTGGGTGATGTTAAGTCACACCAGCTCCTGTGTTGAACGTCTGCCCCCTGGTGGTCAGTGCAAGTCATACCTACTGGCCAGTGGGCCAGTCAGAGGGTCCCTTAGCCTTTTATATATAGACTAGAGGCCTGGTGCACAAAAATTTGTGCACTCGAGGGGGTAGGGGGGGTCCCTCAGCCTGGCCTGTGCCCTCTCACAGTCTGGGACCCCTCGGGAGATAACGACCTGCTGGCTTAGGCCCACTCCCGGGTGGCAGAGGGCAAGCCCAATCCCTAGGTGCCTGCCCCGCAGCCCCTTGTCGGGCTCAGAGCAGGGCCGATTGGGGAGTTGGGGTGCCGCCCCCTGTCATGCACAGAGCAGGGAGGATCAGGAGGTTGCGATGCCACCCTCAGTCACGCTCAGGGTAGGGATGATTGGGGGGTTGGGGCGCCGCCCCCTGTCACACTCAAGGCATGGTTGAAGGGGAGGTTGGGGCGCCACCCTGTCCCACACCGAGCAGGGCCCATGGGGGCGTTGGGGGGCCGCACCCTGTCACACACAGAGCCGCAGGGCTGATCAGGAGGTTGGGGCGCCTTCCCCTGTCACGAACAGAGCAGGGCGGATAGGGAGGTTGTGGCCCCGCCCCCTGTCACACACAGAGCAGCAGGATCAGGGGGTTTGGGCGCTGCCCCCTGTCACGCTGATCCTGGTGCCAGGAGGCCTCTCGGCTCCACTGATCCCGGTGCTGGGAGGCATATTACCCTTTTACTATATAGGGTAGAGACCTGGTGCACGGGTGGGGGCCAGCTGGTTTGCCCTGAAGGGTGTCCTGGATCAGGGTGGGGGTCCCCACTGGGGTGCCTGGCCAGTCTGGGTGAGGGGCTGATGGCTGTTTGCAGCTGGTCACACACCCTTCAGGGTGGGGGTCCCCACTGGGGTGCCTGGCCAGCCTGGGTGAGGGGCTGAGGGCCGTTTTCAGGCTGGCTGGTGACTGAAGCTCCAAACCGCTCCTTTTTCCCTTTTTTTTTATTCTTGGATTTATGGCTGTCACTGGAGCTGAGAGCCAGCTTTAGCTGTGAGACCTCGCTGCTGAAAGCAGGTTTCTGGCTTTGTTTACTTTCTGTATTTGAAACTTTGTTGCGACTCCAGCCCTGAGATCCCGGCTGACTGAAAACGGGTTTCTGGGTTTTGTTTAGCTTCTGTATTTGTAACAATGTTTCTTAGCAGCTCAGAGCCCAGCAGCGGCAGGTGGGGAACGTTGGAGTCCTCTGTCACTGAAGCAAGCAAGCCTCCTGTTCCTGTCAGTAGCCTGGCTGCCGGCCGCCATCTTGGCTGGCAGTTAATTTGCATATCGCCCTGATTAGCCAATGGGAAGGGTAGCGGACGTATGGCTAATTACCATGTTTTTCTTTTATTAGATAGGACTAGAGGCCCGGTGCACAAAAATTTGTGCACTGGTGCGGGGGTGGGTATCCCTCAGCCCCACTTGTGCCCTCTCACAGTCTGGGACCCCTCGGGAGATAATGACCTGCTGGCTTAGGCCCGCTCCCGGGTGGCAAAGGGCAGGCCCAATCCCTAGGTGCCTGCCCCGCAGCCCCAGGTCTGGCTCAGAGCAGGGCCGATTGGGGAGTTGGGGCGCCACCCCGTCATGCACAGAGCAGGGCGGATCAGGAGGTTGCGATGCCACCCTCAGTCACGCTCAGGGTAGGGCCGATTGGGGGTTTGGGGTGCCGCCCCCTGTCACACTCAAGGCAGGGTTGATGGGGAGGTTGCGGCACCACCCCCTGTCATGCACAGAGCAGGGCAGATCAGGGGGTTGTGGCGCCACCCCTGTCACATACAGAGCCGGCCAATCAGAGGGTTAGGGTGCTGCCCCCTGTCACGCACAGAGCAGAGCCCATCACGGGGGGTTGGGGCTCCGTACACTGTCACACACAGAGCAGGGTCGATCAAGGGGTTGGGGAGCTCCCCCCTGTCACCCACAGAGCAGGGTCGATCAGGGGGTTGGGGAGATCCCCCTGCCATGCACAGAGCAGGGCGGATCAGGAAGTTGCGATGCCACCCTAAGTCACGCTCAGGGTAGGGCCGATTAGGGGGTTGGGGCTCCATCTTGTCACACACATAGCAGGGCCGATCAGGGCATTGGAGAGCTCCCCCATATCAGGCACAGAGCAGGGCCGATCAGGAGGTTGGGGCGCCTTCCCCTGTCATGAACAGAGCACGGTGGATAGGGAGGTTGTGACCCCGCCCTCTGTCACACAGAGAACCGCAGGGCGATCAGGGGGTTTGGGCGCTGCCCCCTGTCACGCTGATCCCGGTGCCGGGAGACCTCGCGGCTCCACTGATCCCGGTGCCGGGAGGCCTCGTGGCTCCACTGATCCTGGGTTCTGGAGGCCTTGTGGCTCCGATGATCACAGGCCGGGAGGCCTCGCGGCTCCACTTGACACCAGGGCAGTGAGGCCTCACTGCTCAGCTGATTCCAGTGCCAGGAGGCCTCGCAGCTCCGCTGATCCCGGGTTCAGGAGGCCTCATGGCTCCGCTGATCCCAGGCCGGGAGGCCTCGCGGCTCCACTGATCCCGGTGCCAGGAGGCCTTGCGGCTCCACTGATCCTGGTGCTGGGAGGCATATTACCCTTTTATTATATAGGATAGAGGCCTGATGCACGGGTGGGGGCCGGCTGGTTTGCCCTGAAGGGTGTCCCAGATCAGGGTGGGGGCCCGGCTTGGGTGCCTGGCCAGCCTGGATGAGGGGATGATGGCTGTTTGCAGCTAGTCACACCCCCTTCAGGATGGGGGTCCTCACTGGGGTGCCTGGCCAGTCTGGGTTAGGGGCTGAGGGCCGTTTTCAGGCTGGTGGGTGACTAAAGCTCCCAACCTCTCTTTTATTTCTTTTTCTTTTTTATTCTGGGATTTTATTTACCTTCTATGGCTGTCACTGGAACTGAGAGCCGTCTTTAGCTCTGAGGCTTGGCTCCAGCTCTGAGACCTCGGCTGCTGAAAGCAGGTATCTGAACTTTGTTTACTTTCTGTATTTGAAACTTTGTTGTGACTCCAGCTCTGAGATCCCAGCTGACTGAAAGGAGGTTTCTGGGGTTTTGTTTAGCTTCTATATTTGTAACAATGTTTCTTAGAGAGCAGCTGAGAGGCGGGCAGCGGCAGGCGGGGAACCTGGCTTCCTCCGTCACTGGAGCAAGCAAGCCTCCCTGTTAGCGTCATCTGCCTGGCTGCCGGCCGCCATCTTGGTTGGCAGTTAATTTGCATTTCGCCCTGATTAGCCAATGGGAAGTGTAGCGAAGTTATGGCTAATTACCATGTTTCTCTTTTATTAGATAGGATATTTTTATTTTTTATTTTATTTTTTTAAAAATATATTTTATTGATTTTTTACAGAGAGGAAGGGAGAGAGACAGAGAGTCAGAAACATCGATGGGAGAGAAACATCGACCAGCCGCCTCCTGCACATCCCCCACCAGGGATGTGCCCGCAACCCAGGCACATGCCCTTGACCGGAATCGAACCTAGGACCCTTCAGTCCGCAGGCCGACGCTCCATCCACTGAGCCAAACCGGTTTCGGCGATAGGATATTTTTAAATTAATTTCAGAGAGAGGAAGGGAGAGAGAGAGAGAGAGGGAGAGAGAGAGAGAAACATCAATTATGAGAGAGAATCATTGATAAGCTGCCTCCGGCATGCCTCACACAGGGGATTGAACCTGCAACTCGAGCATGTGCCCTGACCCGGCATTAAACCATGACCTCCTGGTTCATAGGTTGACACTCAACAAATGACACATGCTGGCTGCACTCACCTACATTATTATTTTTTAAGAACAATCTTTCACTTTCCATATCTTTCTTAGACCTTTGAAAATACATCGTTAACTCCCTTTCTCAGTTCCAGCTCAGATCATACCTGTAATATTGCCAGCAATTTTACCAAATATAATTTAAAACAGAGTTTATTAAATTTGTTTAAACTTGCATTCTTTTAAGCCTAGGGTGCATAATAATTTGATAAGATAGAGGCTGACCACAGAAGCAATGTGTTGTATAGTAATTTAATACATTTTTCCCTCAAGCTGAAGTACTGATTCAAGTTCATAGGAAGAATTTAGTTTGATTTTAAATTGATTTTAAAAAGAAATAAGAATGTATGAATGGAAGATATATGAGAGTCATTATACTAATAAATATTATACTTGTTAATACCTTCATTTTTAATAGAATTCTCTTGTTGCTGAGAGAGAGAGAGAGAGAGAGAGAGAGAGAGAGAGAGAGAGAGAAACATGGCTATAGATTTGTGTGCTTTATCAGACACAGACTTTACCCTTGACTTTGAAATGATATGCTGAATTTTTTTCATGTTTATTTCCCAGTAACTAATATGTTACATCTATCAAATGATATTTCTTTATATGCCTCTTTTTTTTTCTTATCCTCTCAGAAGCTTTTCCAGGAATCCCTCTCAGGAAATTCTATGGAGTTGATGCTTAGCCTTGAGTTCTTACTTAGTACAATGCCTTTTAAACATTTGCAAATAAAACAAGAATGACATGCTTGCATTATAAAATGAAGCCAAACTACCTACCCCTGTGGAAATAATTGTTTTCTCTTTATTTTATGTGAAAGACTTTCAAATTTCTTAGACAATGCCAATGCTGAAAGTTTTATAGTGCCAAGGTAAGAAGAAATGAGAAGGGAAAGACAGAGTGCCCGCCATATGCCCAGATGATAAGGTGGGTCCTTCACATTCATCATTCCTTGCTAGGAAGTTAAAGGGCTTGCTGCTCACATCTTGCATATATGGCAATTGCCATGAGACAGAAGAGCAGAATAGGCCCCGCAGTAACTAAATTAAGCAATTGATAAATTATTTGAGTCCCCATCAAAGAGAGAAAATATGTCTTGTAAAACCTTATTTACAGTTTGAGAGGGAAATAGTAAGGCCTCCTCTAGCACTGTCCTCTTCTTGTCAGTCTTTCAGCGATTTTGTTATTTAAAGTACTTTCATTAACTGTAGTGTATGGCATCTTCGCTATCAATATGGGAAATATTAAAAGAGAAATACATGTACTTGCCACTTTTTAACTTATAAATTCTCCCCAAACTGTGTAGTTAATATGATCTATAAGCACAAAAGCAGGGTGTTAAAAATCGCCTCAGCTAAAAGCAGGTATAAGGAGAGAACAAGGATTATGCACCATTCTACAGACAAATTGTGTGATTTGAAGAGGAATTTGAGGAGGAGGTGTGAAAATTTGCTCTTTTTTTTCTTTTTAGAGAAAACACCCAACAGATGCTTTGAGACTAAAAAACCTTTTTTAGTTGCATGGGGAACAGAGTTTCTGCAGAAAGGTTGAATTTATAGAGCAGTATCCTAACATGGACAACTTTGTGGCCAGTACCAGGTAGTGCTGCAGAGCACCAAGGTTTGCACAGGGGACATAAAATTCTGACTCTGAAGGTGAGTACATTCTATGATGTAGTAAAAGTAGTCACATGTTTATTCTAATGAAAATGGCTTAGGAAGCAGTTAATTAACCTGGGGTGGCTCACATATTTATTTAATGCAACATTATAATGGACCAATAGTTGGAACAGCAGTTCTTAATCCTTCAAATATGAATTGACTATTCCCCCTCTACTCACAGTGCTCCCCTCCAGCAGTGGTGGCTGGCTTGGTGGATGGACATTGGTTTCACTGTGCCATTCAGCAGCTAGTAATTCCATTCGCATTTCCTGCTCTTCTCCAGAGACCCAAGCCTGACCTTCCAAACAAACAAACAAACAAACAAACAAAAAAAACTGGAGAAAGAATCTTGGTCCTGAGATCTCTCTTGGCTTCAGTGTAGATGACATGGAGATAACTTCTTACTCTTGAAAATAACTTCTATATCTATAATTTAAGGTAGGTATATCTACAGATGGGTATTGGAAAATTTGTTAAAATTTTGGAGAATAATTTGTACACTTGTAACAGGGAATGAATACACTATACTACTTATATTAATCTTAGTTGACTTTGAACCCAATGTATTACCTGAATTTTTCCTCTCTTGAAACTAGAGCTTGCATGTTAGAAGTTTTTCTAGTATACTGCAGGAAGCCACTGCTTGTGACACTGTCATGAGAGTACACCAAGGAACGTGGAAGGCTGATGGACCTTGGGCTTTAGTAGGGCTCATGCTAAGCACCCTTTGTTCGTGTTGAGATAGTGGTGGCTCAAGGCAATTCCCTAACTGATAACCCTTTTACTGTTTACCAAACTTTACCTTTGATATGCTTGTATGCATTGCTAAAAGGCAAATGTGTATTCAAGTGAATAAAATGCAAATGGGACCCAGAGGTCAGTGTGCCTCTCCAAGAGGTCTCCACCTGGCTCCCCATGCCTTCTAAATTCATATTGTATAGCATTTTTATTTGTGTGTCGGCCCCTCCTTCAGATCCTGAACCCTACTGCGAAGGTTGTGGCAGTATACTTTACAGGGATCTGCAATTTCAGTTTCTATATGTACCTAAGAGGTAGCCTCACTTCAAGACCCCCGGAATTCATATGACATACTGTATGCATTGGGGAATCAATGTCTTATTTGAGCTAGTGGAATTCTTAGTAGTTTCCAATAGGTCTGTCTTATATTCTCTAGCAAGCTTCTCAGGTTCACTGCTAGGGGTTAGATCTCCATTAGACATTTTAGCAATTTCTTTTCACTTCCAGACTATTTTCCCTTTCCTTTCTTTTTCATTTTTTCCCCCAGTCATGTCAAGCATACATACCCTTACTGCCAAATGATAAAACGTGGCAAAGATAATTATATAGCTGACTGCTTTTGCTAGAGAACAATTATACCTCTTAACAGTTCTGATGATTATGCTTATATTCTGCCAGAGCATAATTTAATTTAGAAGTGGGTCTTTGACAGTGACTCTTGGTTCATATTCAAGAACTTTAGAATTTAAATCTACAGTAACCACCACCTACATTTGAAGATTTGAGTGAGAAGCACACACAGAGTGTATATTACTTTACCTTTACTCTCCTGATAAAAGGGTGTCCTATTTGCTTTTTTGGCTCAATGCTAAAAATCTCCAGTTCTGACATCCAGGTTATCACTGAACAACTCATCTTACAACTATCCAATCTTTTCTTTACGACTTCTCTCCATTCCACCTTCAGTTCTAATCAAACTGGTCTCTTATTCCATTATGTGTCCTTCAAATCCCCAAACTCCAGCCTAGGCCTATCTCCTCTTTCCAAAATCTATTTTGGATGGCTGTCAACTGTTCTCCCTCTGCCTGTTCAAATCCTGCAGGTACTTTTAAGCATTCTGACTGTATAAACATACTTATCAAATTCATCCAGTTTCAGAATCACCTTTCCTGTAGCTGAAACCTTCCAATATCAGTGCACACACTATGCACCATGCTTGCAGGGCTTTAGCATTGATTTGGCTCTTCTTTGGTACCTGGCTTCTTTTGTGTGTGTGTTTGTTTCTGCAGGGGAGGATCCTCACACCTATTTTATTTTATTTTTTTGCATCTCTCACAACACCTAGTAGAAATCTTTGGTAAACTATGAGTTCAGAGCATTCTCATTGAATGGATTTTCATCATACCATGAAAAAAGACTGTCCAGTGAATGACATTTTTATTACCCTTTTATAACTCTCACAAACATAACTTTTTACTGAATTTTTAGTATTAATCTGGAAGTGAGCAAAGTAATAAAGATGATGTATAAAAACTTCAGTTTCTAGGAAATTCCCTAGTGTTAGATACTAGGTAGCTGCCTCTTTCATACATCATTTGTACTCAATGGAAAGAACCAGCATTGAGAGTAAACCCAGATCTTATGCAAATATAGTTTCTCAGCAGTATTAATGAAAATGAATGAATACATGGAATTGAGATATTTAGCTATGATTGGGGACAAAGAAGACTTTTCATTTTAAGCCTCTTATATCTTTATCATTATTTTGATCTAAGTATTTACATATTGAGAGTTCAAATCAAAGGAAATTTTATTGGATAAAAATTGTGTATAAATTAAAATAGCATTAACTTTGTATTCATAGACATTAGCACAAAGGAAATACTAACCTGTATGAGGATATCCTATATAATAAAAGCCTAATATGCTAAGTGTCCGACCATTGGTTTGACCGTTGGACCAGTTGCTAAGACACACTGACCACCAGGGGATAGATGCTTCGACTGGTAGGTTAGCTTGCTGCTAGGGTCCGGCCAATCAGGACTGCGTGAGACGGGCCAGACATGCTCTGGAGCCCTCCTGTGGTCCCTCCCCAGCTGGCCAACCTCCTGCATCCCTCCCAGTCCCAATTGTACACCAGTGGAATCTCTTGGCCTGGCCTGTGCCCTCTCACAATCTGGGACCCCTCAGGGGATGTCCGCAGGCCAGGCCGAGGGATCCCACCAGTGCACAAATCCATGCACCGGCCCTCTAGTCTTATAAAAATTAATTTAAAAATGTCATAGAACCATGCTTCTTAACCATCTGTGTTTGAAAAGACCAGAATTTTTATTTTCTATTGATCATGGACTGATGCTATTATAAAATACAAAACCATGCTCATGGATACCATGGTAATGTTAAATTGCTATACAATGTCCCAAATGCTTACTCTCTCTCTCTACTTATTTCATGCATGAGTGGCAACACAGGCATCATGGGTGCCAACAATCTATGGGCCATACTTTGAACAGCAGAGTCACAGACTTCACTGTAACAAAAGAATTGCACAAGAAAAGTAGCTGCTATGTCGGCTTACAAGTAGGAAAAAGGAAAACTGTAAAAATTATATTTTGTAAACGCAAAACTTTAGTAAAGAAGCACTTGGCAATGAAGGTGGGATAGTTGGGAACCTAAAGAAGACACAGCTCCTTAGCAGTAGTCAATGCAAATGTTTCGAGTAGCAAATTCAGTTCACTCATTGCAAAATGAAATGGATCAAGAAGTCTAGAAGATTCTGCCAGTTTTTCTTGTGACAAGTAATTTTTCAAGACAGTGGATAAATAAGCCAGATTAAGCTGACTAGTCAACAGCATATAGAATTCAGTTATATAAGTCCATAATTCTAAACATCCATGGGTGGTGACAAAAGGATTTGGGCCCCTTTCTACAGCCTTTCATTCTTTTCTTCACTCTCATTATGCATCCTGTGATGGTGACCAAGGGCATAAAATTAGATGGTAACTAGGGGACAGAGATGAACTAATGTCAGGGCAGGTACCCCAGGATGGCCACTTTGGGGTGTAGTCAGTACCCAAGGTGTCTGATCCTCAACTTTGCAGGTACAGAAAGCAATTTTTGTGAGTTTACTTAGGGTTGAAGGACACTGGTTCACACTAACAACTATACAGCATCAAAAAAGAACTGATTTGCAGACCAGAAGGCCAGGTTATTTTTATGTATTTATTTATTTATGTATTTATTTATATTTCAGATATTTTTTATTTCTTCAAATCTGTTGTTTATCAGGAGTAACTGAAATGAAAAATATAATTGTGTCCCATCATCATCATCATCACCATGGAAATGGCTTTAAGAGAAAACTGGTCAGATGAATATTATTGCTTCCCATTTTCAACCAGTAAATAGTTGCCACTGATAAACAGACAACCAAAAGTCTGTCAAGAATGCTCAAGATATGTTACATAATACAACATGCCTGTTCACGGAGGCTGGGGGAGGGAGGGCTAGGAAATAATTTTATGTGAACTTCTTGATTTCATCATACAAGACAAGCACAAAAGCACCACCTATGCCTCTGAGAACATTGGACCATGCACCCTTGAAAAAAGCTTTGCCTCTTTCATCATGAGCAATCTTCCTCCAGCAGTCGAGTGTGCCTGTGTACATGATAACAATTCCTTTTCACCCTGATTGCATCATCACGTGGCGACAAACAGTGTCAAGTGGATAGGAAGTCAACCCAGCCACCACTGTGATGTACTGTGCGATCATCCAGCTGATGAAGACGTGAGCATTCTTGGGATCTGGAAGCATTTCCTTTGCAGTGTCATAGACACCAAAGTAGGCAGTTCGGTAGATGACAATGCCCTGTACTGACACATTAAAACCTTGGTATAGGCTTCTAATCCCATCAGATTTGTAGATCTTAACCAGGCAGTCACCAAGGCCTTTGAATTCCCTTTCAGCTCTGGCTTTGCCCACATCAACTGCTAGACAGGTACAGGCAAAATCAAGAGGACACACAAAACACAAGGAGGTGGCCCCAGTGGCACCACCTGATGCCAGATTCCCTGCAAAGTATCGCCAAAACTGGGCTCTTTTGTCCACACCACCAGGAAGATCTGCTTGTATTTATCTTTGAAGGCAAAGTTGAGAGTCTGGGTGGGGAAGTATCTGATGATATTGGCCAGGTTACCATGCCAGAAGGACAGGACTCCCTGCTCCTTGGGGTTACGAACCACACAGTCTATAATGCCCTTGTATTGCTTATCTGCAGTGATTTGCTTGCTGGCATGCTGCACCTGCAGCAGCAGCTTGACCTGCTCGATGGGTGCTATGGCTGTCTTGGAGATGGCTGCGGCCACTTCACCTGCCAGGAAGTCCTTGGCAAAGGACACAGCGGCATCTGTCATGTTGAAAAGAAGAAGAGGGTGACTGCAGGCCTGGGACTGTAACCGGCTGGACTCTGGGGCTCTAGCCAGAAGTCCAGGTTATTAATTAAAGGGGAACTGAATGGTCAACAAACTGCCAATTTTGTGTAAGCCAGTGGGTGCATTTTCTTCTGATGGATATGCTGTAGGGAAAACCAATAGAAATTGGAAGGGAGCTCATGAGCATGATATTGGAACATTAGAAAATGGAATGTCCAGTATTATCGACCTATAAATAATATAAATATTTAATTCATTCATTTCCCCCCTCCCCGTGCATGTGCACAGACACACACACATACACACACTCACATCAGGATATTTGTGCTATTGGAAATTCCAGAGACACGCTGATAAGTTTCACTCTCTCTTTGGAATTTCACGTTGATAACTCATTCTTAGACCTTGTTAATGACACTGAATTGGTTATATTTGTCTTTAACATTTAGTTAAAAATTTACTAAGAATTCCTTGACTTTGAAAATATTCTGTCATTTAACAAATTTTGCAGTGAGATAATCTCTACACAGTAAGTATGAATTTCACTAATTTGGTTCTCAGGGGACAATATTGATAGTTCCCAAGTTCTTTGCAGACTTCAAAAATGTTGGTAGCATGATTACTTCATTTTTTAAAGAAATGTGTGCATTCGTGTGTATCTAGATCCTTATATTGTATGATTATAAATATTCTTATGATTTTCAGCACAAAATATGAGCCTTATTCTCCACTGCTCATAGTCAACTTGCTATCAGATGGCAAATTTCAACTTGATTTTGTAACAAGAAAGAAAAATTTTATTGCTCTGACATAAAATGTGATTAATAGGTGCTCAGCTTGTTTTACATATGTATAATTACATAATTAAGAAAACTCTTATGCCCCAATTGCTAATTATTAATATTAGGACAGTAAAAAAAGATAAGAAAATAGTAACAGCAAATTTACCACATCTAACTCAGATTTTGTTACTTTAAGAATAATGTAGGGAAGTTTATTTCTACTATGGCAAGTCATAAACTGAAATAATTACTTGTGATATGGTGAGTTCTTACTCTATGTAAAATAACTTTTAAAAAATATATGCTGCCCTGACCGGTTTGGCTCAGCGGATAGAGCATTGGCCTGCGGACTGAAGGGTCCCGGGTTCGACTCTGATCAAGGGCATGTACCTTGGTTGCGGGCACATCCCCAGTAGGGGGTGTGCAGGAGGCAGCTGATCGATGTTTCTCTCTCATTGATGTTTCGAACTCTCTGTCCCCCTCCCTTCCTCTCTGTAAAAAATCAATAAAATATATTTTAAAAAATATATATGCATATCATAATATATGTCTATCAAATATCTAAATATACATATTTATATGTATGTACAGAGAGAAGTATGTACATGTGTCATTATTTTCCAAACTCATGTTGCAATTAGTATACATGAGAAACTAAAACTGCAGAGTATGCTTATTCAAAAATCCCCAAATAAACAATAAAACTGAGCAGATTTTTTAAGTCTAAAAACAATTTTTAAGATTCTCCTTTTATAGATCAATGGAACAGAACACAGTACTTAGAAATAGATACAAACATATTTGACTGACTTTTGAGTTTCAAAAGCAACTCAGTGGTGGTGGGGGAGCAGAATGAGGCCTTTTCAACAAATGGTGCTTGAGAAACTGGACATCCATGGGCAAAAAAATGGAACTTTGACAAAATTGTGCACCTTATACAAAAATTAATTCAAAATGAATTGTGGGCTTTAACATAAACCCTAAAACTATAAAACTTTTAGGAGAAAAATTTGGGGATCTAGGCAAAGAGTTCATAGACCCGCAGCCAAAATACAATCCATAAAAAGAAAAATAGCTAAATTAGACCTTATCAAAATTAAAAACATGCTCTGAGACCATATAAAGAGGGGGGGGGGAGACAAGATATAGATTTGGAGAAGGTATTTTCAAACTGCATATCCAACAAAGGACTGGTATCTAGAATATAGAAAGAACTCTTGAACTCAAAAGTGGGAAAACATTCAAATAAAATGGGTAAGACACTAACATACAGCCCTAACTGGTTTGGCTCAGTGCACAGAGTGTCAGCCTGCGGACTGAAGGGTCCCAGGTTCGATTCCAGTCAAGGGCATGTACCTTGGTTGCAGGCACATCCCCAGTAGGAGGTGTGCAGGAAGCAGCTGATCGATGTTTCTCTCTCATTGATGTTTCTGACTCTCTATCCCTCTCCCTTACTCTCTGTAAAAAATCAATAAAATGTATATTTTTTAAAAAGACACTAACATACATTCTGCCAAAGGGGACATATGAATGGAAAATGAGAACCTGGAAATATGTTCAACATCATTACTTATCAGATAAAGGCAAATTAAAACTTCAATGAGCTATTACTACACATCTATAAGAATGACAGAAAAAAAAAATAGAGACATTAAATGCTGCCAGGATAGGGAAAAACTGGATTGCTCATATACTGTTGGTGAGTATGTAAAATGGTACATTCTGGAAAGCATTTTAGCAGCTTCTTATAAAACTAAACATGCAATTGCAATACAAGACATCTAAGTGACTGCAGCCATGGGCATTTGCCCCAGAGAAATGAAAACCAGATTTACACCAAGAACTAGACACAAGTGTTCATCACAGCTTTATTCATAATAACTCCAAACTAGAAACAACCCAGGTGTTCACCTTCAATAGGAAAATGTTAAACAAAAATTCATGTAACAATTTTGAAATAACAAAAAATTAGAAATGCAGAACATCTTAGTTGTCATCATGGCGTAGGAGCTGGGAGGAGGGAGGAGTAGAGTGGAGTTGACAAAAACGTGTGTGTGGTTTTCAAAGAGAAAGTCAAGGGCACAGAACTAGATTGTGAAGGTAAATATAAAACCCATACACATGACAAAATTGTACAGAACTGAATGCACAGACACACGAATGAGCACAAGTAAACCTGGGGAAATCCCAGCAAGATTGGTGGGTTGCATCAATGTTAATATGTAAGTGTGCCTGTGTACATGATAACATTTCCTTTGAGCCCTGTTATTGCCTCATGGCAATATTGCACTATAGTTTCCTAATATGCTACCACTGGGAGATTGGGGAAAGGGTGCATAGGACCTTTTAGTAGTATTACTTACAGATGCTGTGAATGCACAATTATCTCAATAAATGTTTCGATTATTTAAAAAATCCTTTTGTTATTGTTGATTTCATTGAGAGGTGCCATTTTCAGTTGGTGTTTCCATTGAGTAGAAGGAAATGGTTGCCATTAGTCAAGGCTGGCCCTTAGTCTTTGGTCAGATTTTACAGTAGGGCTGTGGTCACATGCAGACTGTAACCTGCCCATCGATCACAGCCTAGCCTTGACATCATCCTCTTGAAGCTAGCCATCCAGGAGAAGTATACAGATGTGTTTACAGGTTTCTTTTTTTTATTGTCTAAAGTTTTACATATGTTTCCTTTTCCCCCAATTGACCCCACCCCGCAGCCATTCCCATGATCCCAGTGTCTGTGTCCATTGGTTATGCTAATATGCACACAAACAAGTACTTTGGTTGTTCTCTAACCGCCCCCTCTCCCCTACCATTTGTCTCTGGATCTATTCTTGTTGATCAAATTATGTTGATCATTATATCCCACATATGAGTGAGATCATGTATTATTTGTCTTTCTCCAACTGGCTTATTTCGCTTAGCATAATGCCCTCCAGTTCCATCCATGCTGTTGCAAATGGTAAAAGTCCCTTCTTTTTTATAGCTGCATAGTATTCTGTTGTGTAGATGTACCACAGTTTTTTAATCCACTCTGCTGATGGGCACTTAGGCTGTTTCCAAACCTTTCTTTTTCTGCCAGGTTCCCAAATAGATCCTGTGAAGAGCTTCCTCTCTCTCTCTGTAGGCCAAACCCTAAGCCCTGACTGTCTTGCCAGGCCCATGTTTTGACTGAACTGTCTAGTGGTGCACTCTCAGTATTAGCACTACATTTCTTTTTAAAAGTATATGAACACTTGAGTGTGTTTTCAAGAGTGTGTTTTCAAGAGTGTCTGAGCCCATTAATTTCATCCCAAATAGTGCAAGCCTATTCTCAACACTTTCATGATAATAATTTTAAAAATCCTTGTCTTTGATCCTACAATATAGACTTTGAAATGTTTAGAAAAAATTTCCTGCAGTAATAAATACAACTGCAGAGTAAGCCTGCCCTGAATAATGCAGTTAGTGTATCTCGTTACACATACTTCTTCTATTCCACAACCCTTAACACTCTTCTTTTTTCTCTTATCTCATGAAGAAAAAAAAATAATATTTCCTTGAGTAATGTTCTATTCTTCCCATTGAGAAGCAGTGGCATTGGCTGCCCCCAGAGGTTCCTCCAGGACTTCAAGGATATCAGGCAGTTCAGCAACTAGGCAGGCTTCTTTGCTTTGAGAGTTCCTGTTATAATGTTGGATGAAGTGTCCTCCATAGGGCAGGCTGAAAACTAAGCTAGAGGTGATGCCATCAGCCCCTGACTTATCACCAACTCAAGTGGGGAGAACTAAGACCACCTCACCATTCCCTGCTCAGCATTTACTTTGCTCTGATGATCATCTGAAATTTTTCATCTCCTCCAATGTGGCCCTGTTTTTTTGGTCTTTTACTGAAGTTCAGATACCTAAGCTTTGATCCTAAAACTTGGGGAGTGGGGGAGCTACAGTGCTTTGCAATTTCTTGGTAGGGTACTTCTCTGGTCCCTGCTGCCTCTCTAGTGAACTTTCTAGCCCTGTGGGTTCCTGGGAGCTGACCCCTGTGGCCGCCAGGGCGAGTCCTCCAGACTTTCATTCTAATATAACTCCAGTATGTAAGGAAACTAGAACAAAAACCCTGCATAACTGCCACCTCCTAACTCTGCTGACCCTAACATCTTGTCTATACAATTTCTCTGGTTCATTAAACAGATGTGTGTATATGAAACTACCAGGAAGATATTTTATAAATGAATATCGATATTTCCCCTTCCAATGTAATTAGATATTCTGTTTCAATCTAAGGCGCTTATCATGCCAAAAAGGAATAATGAAGCTTTCAAACATGATACAGCTGGGCAGATTCCAGCATTCCGCTCAGAAAGAAAAATCAGGCCTGCCCACCCTCTAAGCTTCAGAAGGAGGCTGCACAGAGTGGGGGAAGGAACAGCTTTAAGGAAATCTGGGTCCAAAAAAGAAAGCACGAGGTGTTAGCTGCTTATTGTCTAAAATTTAAAAAGACAAAGCAGGATTAAAATGAGGGATAAATTGGGACAAATGAGTAGGTTCCCCTACTGTTTAGAAAACAAAAAACAGCTAAACTCATATGTGGTTTTATCCACTTTGTTCCCATCTCTGGAGTCACAGAGAACACTAACAGGCTTACAAGGTGTGCAGAGAATTTTGATTGCACAGTAGGAGGAAGATGTTGAAACTCAGCTCCAAGGATGTTGGCGCTGCCCCAAGCACAGCAGAGCTGCTGAAAGGAGGGATCTATTTGGAACCAGAGAGGTCCTGCAGAGACTCAATGTTAATCTGATGCAGATTCAAGAGAGCTAATATAAATGGGTTGCAAAAAGATTATGTAGGAGGCCTGCTGCCCCTGCGGGTGGGCTGCAGCTACTCAGAGGTATGGGCTGTGGGGTGTTGGGCTTCTCTGAGGGCAAGAGAGCCAGGGATGGGGCAGTAGACACTGGACTGTCATCTGGACTCCCTGATTTGACTGTGTAATACAGGCTAAATTATTTGACTACTCTGAGCATCTGTGCTCTTTCCTTATAATGGGTATGAAAACTACTATACTAGGTTGACGTGGAAATTAATTAAGAAGGACTATAAAATGCCCAGCACGTGGTGGTGATCGATAAACATGAATCCCTTCCCTAGACCTGTTTCTTTAGCATACACCCCATCACCTAAATCAATGTTTCATTAACTCATATGTCAAAGATACTAGAAACACTTTCTATTTTAGAAAGAACTTAGTGTATACTTTACATTCTTATTGGAAAATTGAGTGAGCACTCATTAAGGGCATGTAAACCTAGACTTCCTGATGAACTTTGCATTAGAAAGTTGACTCAAGGGAATGCACCAACCAATCCCCTTTTTTATCTTTGGGTGCCCAATTCTGGAATTTTTCCCCTCATGGACCTTTATTTAATTATTCAGCACAGAGCACAGAGGAGCCATGAGGCGTCAGCCATGGGTGAGCTGGCCTCCTGAGAAAGTTGGAGTGAGTAGAACTATTCCTCTCCTGTCCTTTCTGCTTCTCTAGGAAGGGCCTGAGTGGGCATGAGGAGGCTGATATGCACGGATGAAGTGAGGATGCAACCAACTCCCTGTAGAGTCTTACCCAGCTCACACTTCAGTTCCCTCTAGGAAGGAGTACACAAAACAAAAAATGTTTATAAAAAGACACTTGAAAAAACAAAATTAATAATTTGCCAAAATACCTGCATAATGATAACATCAACACTTATCTACTGCTGACCATGTGTCAGGCACTGTTCTAAACATCCTATCTAATAAAATAGTAATATGCAAATTAACCATCACTTCATGATAAAGATGGTGGCACCCACAGCCAATGAGGGAATATGCAAATTGATGCAACAAAGATGGCGGCGCTGGCTGTGGCCATGGAGCCAAGCCAGCCAGAGAGCGGGCGTGGGAGGCTTGGCTCTCTCCCACTGGCTTGGCTTCCTTGGTCGCCCCAGCCAGCTCTGTGGCCGCTGCCCAGACAAAGCCATAGTGGCAGGGCCGAGGCAGAGGCAGTTCGGGGCAATCAGGCCAGAAGGGGGGGAAGTTGGAGGTGAGCAGGCTAGCAGGGGGTGTCAGTTGGGGCCAAGCAGGCCAGCAAGGGGGGCAGTAGGGGGCAAGCAGGCCAGCAGGGGGATGCAGTTGGGGCAATCAGGTCGGCAGGGAAGGCAGTTGGGGGCGAGCAGGCTGGCGGGGGGGCAGTTGGGGGTGATCAACCTGGTGGGGGGGCAATCTGGCCAGCAAGGGGGGTAGTTGGGGGTGAGAAGGCTGGTGGGGGGCAGTTGGGGGCAAGCAGGCTGGCAGGCAGGTGAGCGCTTAGGAGCCAGCAGTCCCGGATTATGAGAGGGATGGCTGACTGCTGATTTAGGCCTGATCCTGTGGGCAGTTGGACATCCCCCAAGGGGTCCCAGATTGGAGAGGGTGCAGGCTGGGCTGAAGGATACCCCACCCCATGCACGAATCTCGTGCACCAGCCACTAGTGTTATATATATAAACTCACACCATCTGCCTCACTTTAGGGATTAGGAAGCTCAGGCCCATGAATCAATGAATTGTTCATGATCTCAGAGTTAATGGTAAGTGTTTGGGTCCAAGGCAGACCAACTCCCAGTCTGGGCTAGAGACTGTTGACCTGTTTCATTGATTGATGTCATATAGATCTATTTTTTTTTTTTTAGCGTAGGCAGGTAGTTAGATATTAACAAAAGAGAAGGGAACCAGACTTCAGACTTCAGACTTCTATTTAAACTGGATTAACTAGGAAGCTATAGTTTTCAGACACTCTAGGACTGCATTGCCCCGCCAAGGGGATTAACATCCCTCCATTCCCTGAGCTGGCAGGAAGAACTGGCTTTCCAATCTCCCAAGAGGACAATCACCTGGGCAGTCCCCCAGATTACGGGGTTGCGGGGAGAGAACCAGTAAAGGGAATTCCCTCATACGTAGTAGGAGGCAAGATGGTAACCTTAAAGGGAAGGTGTCTAGCCTGAGAAAAGGAGGGTATTAGATAAGGGGAAAGCCCAGCACAAGGCCACGAAGAGCCTTTGAAAGCAATTGCTTAGTTTGAAAGGGAGCCTATTCTTTCCCAAGTGCAAGATAATATAATCAGAGCTTAACTAAGGCCCAGGGTTCGTTTGTCTGCTCATTCATTTGTGTGCTCTCTCTCCATAGCAGCTGTGCAGGCCCAAGTGCAGCACTGGCCGCAGATGGGATGCCATCAGGCCTTGACAGCAGATATACATGAGGGGAAATGAGACACAGAGCAGTTCTGCATCTCTGGGTCCTGGCCCTTCTGGGGCCAATAGGTGTGGGTATGGGCCTACTGCTTCAGGGGCTGAGACAGAGCTGAGCCACCTGGTCGTGGATGAGACATTGGGCATCTGGGGACAGTCCTTTGTTTTCATTTCAATAAAACTTACCAGAATTGCTCACATCCTCCTATGCATGGGTCCCCAAAATACTTCACTTGCTACTTCATGGAAGAATCCTGTTTCCACTAGCAACAGTTTGTATAGTTTTCTCGCTCAGAGAACAACTCTTTCCTAATCCCAAGCTTAAACCCTTAGAGTTATTAGTTCAGTGTTGGTGCAGGGTATTAAGTAACTGCAGTAGTTTTGTTAAAGTTAGACAGACATGAGCAGAGTAAGAACGATAGGCCGGTACAGAATGTCACCAGGACAAAAAGCCCCAGGTGCCTAGCAATAAAGAAAACAAGTGTTATAGTGTGGGACCTCTCTCCCAGGGTGACATTTCCTCCCCTAGCATATTGTTGGTCATGTGGTTTAGACTCCCTGACCTTTCATAGCACTAGTCCTGCAGGTTCAGATCCTCCCCTGACCTTCCTCCCTTGGCATGTTGCTAGTCATGTGTTCCCCTTAGAGGAGGCCCATGAGAGCCAGAGACTAGCCTCATAGGACTTCTGTACAAGCCCTTGAACGACCACTCCCTTGAGCATTAAGACTTCAGGACAATAAGGTTCTGACCAACATAAAATAATCCTATATAATAAAAGGGTAATATGCAAATAGATTGAACGGCAGAACAACCGAACCAATCAAATGATGTGCTAAGGCTACTCAACCACTTGCTATGACCTGCACTGACCACCAGGGGGCA
The DNA here is from genome assembly GCF_963259705.1 of Myotis daubentonii. Classification (NCBI taxonomy): domain Eukaryota; kingdom Metazoa; phylum Chordata; class Mammalia; order Chiroptera; family Vespertilionidae; genus Myotis; species Myotis daubentonii. The sequence continues at coordinate 91,178,138 of NC_081843.1, read as the reverse complement.
GATGCTCCAAACCGGTAGGTTAGCTTGCTGCTGGGGTCTGGCCGATTGGGACTGAGCAAGATGGGATGGACACACCCTAGAGCCCTCCCGCGGTCCCTCCTCGGCCCAATCATGCACCGGTGGGATCCCTCAGCCTGGCCTGCACCCTCTCGAAATCCAGGACTCCTTGGGGGATGTTGGAGAGCCAGTTTCAGCCCAATCCTGCATGCCACTCCCCTTGCAGGGCTCATGGCTGGCAATGCTGCTGCGGCAGCGGATCGGGACTGATTGGGCATGAGCCTTCAGCAGACACAGTGGGGCCAGAATGAGCAGGAGTGTCAGGTAGGAGCTGCAGGCAGTGTTGGACTGTGGGTTTTGGCCTGATCCCTGCAGGCCACCCGGAAGGACCTTGCACAAATTCATGCACCAGGCCTCTAGTCTTAGGAATAAAGCCTCAAGTCTGTTGACCAGAGAGACAGTTTTGGTCAAACTAGAAATAACATTTGGGCCTCCATTGTGTTTCTGTTCCAGGCCCAGAAAAGCAGCAAAACCAAATGAAGAAACACCATGGCTGACATCAGCACCAGCTGCAAGGAGTAATGACCCTCTACCCTAGCATTGATCAATAAGCAGAGTCCACACAGCCCAGCAGGCTCACTTCTGTGACATTCTGAATGAATTTTCTTCTATAATTCAAGTTCTTGGCTCTGAATTCTTTCTCAGTCAAATTCAAGGACCAACGTCTAATTGTCACCGGTTACATATGGTGCAGTTTTCCACTAACAGTCTCAGCAAAAAGCGATTATGACTTTATTTGAAAAGCAAGTATATTAAGCACTGTTGACTTTATTTTCAAGCAAAATAAGCTTTCAGTTAGGTTTATTGGTCATTATTTTTCAGCAATTTGTTCACTGGCAAATAAATCCCATTGAAATTAGTCATGTTGTGCAACAAAGAAAAATCTATTACTTTCCTTAATTTTATCTTTGATAGCAAAAGCTTAACCACAGAGCATTGCATTGCTACCACCCAAAGGGTAAAAATGGTGGGGTGGGCTTTGGATTAAAGCAGAAACTTTGGGTGCCCACTTAAGTGTAATTTTAGGAACAGGGAGAAGCAATAAGAAGGCAACTATAATAAAAATAGAACAACACAGTGACCTCAATAACTAATCATTACATGACACTCACTGCATCCAAGCCTGTTGTGTGTCCTTACATGTGGTAGCTCATTCAATCTGGCCTTAGGAAAGTTTGATTTGTACTGCCATTTTATGATTATTTTATAACCTTACAGAATTCTCAAAGTTAGCCCCATTTTCCCCAAAGCAAAATATGTGGTCATCTGGCCTCAGTATAGGTCTGGATGTCACCATTGACTAATAGGATGACCATGGGCCAGAGCATGTCTCTGAATCTCAGCTCCCCCCTCCTGCCCTGCAAGTGACAATACTGATAGCCCCTGTGATTGCATGTGGATTACATGCAACAGCACAGGGAATGTGATCACACAGTTCCTAGGAATAAATGGAAGGCATTGTTATTATCTGGACTAGAGGCCTGGTGCACAAAAATTTGTGCACTCGGGGGGGGGGGGGGGGGGGGCGGAAATCCCTCAGCCTGGTCTGCGCCCATTCACAGTCCAGGACCCCTTGGGGGATGTCCACCTGTCGACTTAGGCCCACTCCCCGGGGGATCAGGACTAAGCTTGCAGTCAGACATCCTTCTGGCAGCCAGGGAGCCCTTGGGGGATGTCCAACTAAAGGCTTAGGCCCCTAGGGATTGAGTCTAAACCTTTAGTTGGACATTCTTAGTGCTGCCACGGAGGTGGGAGAGGCTCCTGCCACCACCACTGTGCTGGCCAGCCATGAGCCAGCTTCTGGCTGAGTGGCACTCCCCATATAGAAGTGCACTGACCACCAGGGGGCAGACGCTCAATGCAGGAGCTGCCCCCTGGTGGTCAGTGCACATCATAGCAACCAGTCAATCTGCCATTCAGTCAATTTGCATATTAGCCTTTTATTATTATTATATAGGATGTCCCTATTTCCCCCCTTTTGCCCCCTCTACCCAGCTCTTGCCCCCCACTTCTCCCTGACCATCACCATACTGTTGTCTGTGTCCATGGGTTGTGCATATATTTTCTTTGGCTAATCCCTTCTTTAAACTCACTTCTTTAAATTTTTATTTTCAGATAAGCGCTTATAACTGCACTATTATATATTTTCTATTATATCATTTAGAATTAAGATATTTTTTAATT